>NC_134363.1:43775905-43827777 GCF_048569485.1 Anomaloglossus baeobatrachus
CTAAGACAACTTTTTGTATCCTTCCCCTGAACAACTATGTTGATTAATCTTTATCAGATCGTTTGAGAGTTGTTTTGAGGAGCCCATGATGCCACTTTTCGTAGGAGATTCAAATAGGAGAACAACTTGCAAGTGGCCACCTTAAATACCTTTTCTCATGATTGGATACACCTGCCTATGAAGTTCAAAGCTCAATGAGGTTACAAAACCAATTTAGTGCTTTAGTAAGTCAGTAAAAAGTAGTTAGGAGTGTTCAAAGCAAGAAATTGATAAGGGTGCCCATACTTTTGCACCTGTCAAATTTTGTTTAAATGAGGAATGCGGATTGCACATTTTCTGTTAGTGCAATAAACCTCATTTCAATCCAGAAATATTACTCAGTCCATCAGTTATTAGATATATGAAGCTGAAATAGCTGCTGCAAAAACCAAAAATTGCTATAAAGAAAAAAGGTTAACATTAATAGGGGTGCCCAAACTTTTTCATATGACATATATATATATATATATATATATATATATATATATATATATATATTATATATCCCTATATTCACACACACACACACACACATATATATCCAAATATACATGTGTCTACATATGTATATGTATAATTATATACAGTGTCTTGCAAAAATATTAAGGTCTGGGCTGTGACTAGGCCGCTCCAATACATTTACACATTTCCCCTTGAACCACTCGAGTGTTGCTTTAGCATTGTCCTGTTGGAAGGTGAACCTCTGTCCCATTCTCAAATCACTGACAGACTGAATCAGGTTTTTCGCAATAATATTTCACACCATCCATTTCCCCTCGACTCAGACCATTTTCCCTGTCTCTGCTACCTAACACATCCTCACAGCATGATGCTGCCACCACTAGATCTCACTGTGGGGATGGTGTTCTTTAAGTGATGAGCTGTGTTGTTTGATGTCAGACTTAGGGGTACTTTGCACACTATGACATCGCAAGCCGATTGCTGCGATGCCAAGCGCGATAGTCCCCCCCCCCGTCGCAGCTGCGATATCTTTATCGCTACGGCAGCTTCACACGCACTTACCTGCCCTATGACGTCGCTCTGGCCGGCGAACCGCCTCCTTCCTAAGGGGGCGGGTCGTGCGGCGTCACAGCGACGTCACACGGTAGGCAGCCAATAGAAGCAGAGGGGCGGAGATGAGCGGGACGTAAACATCCCGCCCACCTCCTTCCTTCCTCATTGCAGCCGGGATGCAGGTAAGGTGATGTTCCTTGCTCCTGCGGCTTCACACACAGCGATGTGTACTGCCGCAGGAACGAGGAACAACATCGTAACATCGGTCCTTCTGAAATTATGAAAATGACCGACGCTACACCGATGATACGATTTCGACGCTTTTGCGCTCGTTAATCATTTCAAAAATGATTTACACACTCCGATGTCGACAACGACGCCGGATGTGCATCACTTTCAATTTGACCCCACCGTCATCGCACCTGCGATGTCGTAGTGTGTAAAGTACCCCATAGTGTTCACCTTGAGGGCCAAAAAGATACATTTCGCTCTCATCTGACCACATCACCTTCCTCTATATATTAGGAACTCTGCAGCTCATTCAGGGTTACCTCTGGTCTCTGTGCTGCCTCTCTGATTAATGCCCTCCTTACCTGTGCTGAGAGTTTTGGTGGGGGCTCCTTCTTGGCAGGTTTGTTGTGGTACGATGTTGTTTCCATTTGATGACAATGGATTTGTTGGTGCTCCGAGGGATCATCAGAGAATGGGATATTTTCTTACCCAACCCTGACTTGTATTTCTCACCACTTTGTCCTTGACTTGTTTGGAGATCTCCTTGGGCTTTTTGTTGTTGTTTGGAGATCTCCTTGGTCTTCATGATGTTGTTTGGAGACCACCTTGGTTTTCATGATGTTGTTTGGAGACCTTGCTTTTCATGGTGTTGCTTGGCTATCTCCTTGGTCTTCATGTTGTTGTTTCGAGATCTCCTTGGTCTTCACGGTGTTGTTTGGAGACCTTAGTTTTCATGGTGTTGTTTGGCTATCTCCTTGGTCTTCATGGTGTTGTTTGGAGATCTCATTGGTCTTCATGGTGTTGTTTGGAGATCTCCTTGGTCTTCATGGTGTTGTTTGGAGATCTTGGTTTTAATGGTGTTGTTTAGAGACCTTGGTCTTCATGGTGTTGTTTGGTTAGTGGGGCCTCTTACTTAATATTGGTCCAGCCTCTGTAGCCTCTCAGAAGAGGTGTGTCTACACTGGCAGACCCGGGACACTTAGATTACACACAAGTAGACTTCCTTCCACTAAGCACAAGACTTATGAAGGTAATTGCATGCACCAAACTAAGGGGGTTCATAGCAAAAGGGGTGAATTCATATGCATATGACAATTTTTTTTTATTTTAGCCCACAAATTTAATTTTTGCCTATAATATTCTCACTTCACTTTCCCAACTTAGACTATTTAGTGCTGGTGCATCACACACAAATCAGACTACAAAAATATTTACTCACAGGTTGTAATGTAATAAAATAGGTAACCCCCCCCAAAAAAAAACTAAGGGGGTGAATACTTTTGCAAGGCACTGTATATATGGATATTTTTTTTTTTTTACTACGTATATTTATACGTATATGTGAATATTTAGAAACAGGGTACCCTTTCAAAATTCTATATGCGGCCATAACTAAGTGATCCACATAACACAACTCAACAAAAACAGTTCAAGGCCTAAAAATATTCTTTAATACATATAAATTCAGTTCAGACCCCAAGTTATTGTAAGATATTCAACTATCTATAATTTCTAAAAGGTGCCTGCGTGCCTTAAATTATATGAACATATAAAGTGCACGTTGTGCCTATTGTACAATGTATATACAAGATCTGATGGCTATGCTGCATATTCCATGCTATAAATCATTATTCCATAGAGTTCAAAATTGTACATACTGTATCTTAACTAATTACATGATTAATGATTATTTGTAAAATAGCCAACAATAGGCAGGTTACTGATAACTCAAATAAGTATGTATAGTGGGGAAAAAGGTATTTAGTCAGCCACCCAATTGTGCAAGTTCTCCCACTTAAAAATATGAGAGGCCTGTAATTGACATCATAGGTGACCACAATTATGAGAGACTAAATGAGAAAAAAAATTACCGCATCTGATTTTGGCAAGATTTTTTTTTTGCAAATTATGGTGGAAAATAAGTATTTAGTCACCTAAAAACATGCAAGATTTCTGGCTCTCATAGACCTGTAACTTCTTCTTTAAGAGGCTCCTCTGTCCTCCACTCATTACCTGTAGTAATGGCACCTGTTTGAACTTGTTATCAGTATATAAAACACCCGTCCACAATCTCAAACAGTCACACTCCAAACTCCACTATGGTGAAAACCAAAGAGCTGTCGAAGGACACCAGAAACAAAATTGTAGCCCTGCACCAGGCTGGGAAGACTGAATCAGCAATAGGCAAGCAGCTTGGTGTGATGAAATCAACTGTGGGAGCAATTATAAGAAAATGGAAGATATACAAGACCAGAGATAATCTCCCTTGATTTGGGGATTCACGCAAGATCTCACCCCGTGGGGTCAAAATGATCACAAGAACCATGAGCAAAAATCCCAGAACCACACGGGAGGACCTAGTGAATGACCTGCATAAAGCTTGGACCACCATAACAGAGGCTACCATTAGTAACACACTACGCCGCCATTGACTCAGATCCTGCAGTGCCAGACGTGTTCCCCTGCTTAAGCCAGTACATGTCTGGGCCTGTCTGAAGTTTGCTAGAGAGCATTTGGATTATCCAGAAGAGTAATGGGGAAATGTCATATGGTCTGATGAAACCAAAGTAGAACGGTTTAGTAGAAACACAATACGTTGTTTTTGGAGGAGACAGAATTCTGAGTTGTATCCAAAGAACACCATACCTCCTGTGAAGCATAGGGGTGGCAACATCATGCCTTAGGGCTGTTTCTCTGCAAAGGGACCAGGATGATTGATCTGTGTACATGAAAGAATAAATGGGGCCATGTATAGTGATATTTTGAGTGCAAACCTCCTTTCATCCGCAAGGGCATTGAGGATGAAACATGGCTGGGTCTTTCAGCATGATAATGATCCCAAGCTTCCCACCAGGGCAATGAAGGAGTGGCTTCATAAGAAGCATATGAAGGTCCTGGAGTGGCCTAGCCAGTCTCCAGATCTCAACCCCATAGAAAACCTTTGGAGGGAGTTGAAAGTCTGTGTTACCCAGCAACAAGCCCAAAACATCACTGACCTAGAGGAGATCTGCATGGAGGAATGGGCCAACATACCACCCACAGTGTGTGCCAACCTTGTGAAGACAGAAAACGTTTCACTTCTGTCATTGCCAACAAAGGATATAGAACAAAATATTGAGATGAACTTTTGTTATTGACCAAATACTTATTTTCCACCATAATTTGGAAAATAAAATCTTGCCAAATCAGACGCGGTGATTTTCTGGATTTGTTTTCTCATGTTGTCTCTGATAGTTGTGGTCACCTGTGATGTCAATTACAGGCAAATCTCATCTTTATAAGAGGGAGAACTTGCACAATTGGGGGCTGAATAAATACTTTTTCTCCACTGTATGTACAGCACAGGAAGCTGGAATCTGTCAGGATTATAAGACAGGGGGTGTCCCTTTAATTAATACCATGTAAATTACTAGATGTAAACATAGTTCAAGTTAAGTGCATTACTCAATAGCTATATACTCAATATATTGTTTACCAATTAGGGGCCAATAGTATGTAAAGGCAATAATTAATTTGATTTTATCATAAATAAAAAAAGCATTTATTGAATTATCGGAGTTAGAGAGATCAAAAAGGTCATATCCCTTTAAATGTTAACCCTGCGTGTGTCAATTGAATACAATGTGTGTACACAGCTGAAGTGTACAATAGCAATGGGAAGTACCCCGCACACTGTATTGTTAGGATTCAAAAGACAATGACTTAGTATTAATTAAGTCATAAGGCACAAGGGACCAAAGACATACATATGTTAAGGTCAATCATCGCTCTAGAAGAACCTGTTGGTTTGAAACGCGTTACCGACTCCATGTGCCGTTGTGTGCACTTGCATGTATAATCATGCTTTTAAAATATTTTTTGTGAATAAATGAATATTATTTGTATTCTTGGGATTGCTAGATTTTATTCTTCTACTCGTAACTAGTGATGAGTGGGCACTACCATGCTCGGGTGCTCAGTACTCGTAACTAGTGATGAGCGGGCACTACCATGCTCGGGTGCTCAGTACTCGTAACTAGTGATGAGCGGGCACTACCATGCTCGAGTGCTCTGTACTCGTAACTAGTGATGAGCGGGCACTACCATGCTCGGGTGCTCAGTACTCGTAACTAGTGATGAGCGGGCACTACCATGCTCGGGTGCTCAGTACTCGTAACTAGTGATGAGCGGGCACTACCATGCTCGGGTGCTCAGTACTGGTAACTAGTGATGAGCGGGCACTACCATGCTCGGGTGCTCAGTACTCGTAACTAGTGATGAGCGGGCACTACCATGCTCGGGTGCTCAGTACTCGTAACTAGTGATGAGTGGGCACTACCATGCTCGGGTGCTCAGTACTCGTAACTAGTGATGAGCGGGCACTACCATGCTCGGGTGCTCAGTACTGGTAACTAGTGATGAGCGGGCACTACCTTGCTCGGGTGCTCAGTACTCGTAACTAGTGATGAGCAGGCACTACCATGCTCGGGTGCTCAGTACTCGTAACTAGTGATGAGCGGGCACTACCATGCTCGGGTGCTCAGTACTGGTAACTAGTGATGAGTGAGCACTACCATGCTCGGGTGCTCAGTACTAGTAACTAGTGATGAGCGGGCACTATCATGCTCGGGTGCTCAGTACTGGTAACTAGTGATGAGTGAGCACTACCATGCTCGGGTGCTCAGTACTCGTAACTAGTGATGAGTGGGCACTACCATGCTCAGGTGCTCAGTACTCGTAACTAGTGATGAGCGGGCACTACCATGCTCGGGTGCTCAGTACTGGTAACTAGTGATGAGCGGGCACTACCTTGCTCGGGTGCTCAGTACTCGTAACTAGTGATGAGCGGGCACTACCATGCTCAGGTGCTCAGTACTAGTAACTAGTGATGAGCGGGCACTACCATGCTCGGGTGCTCAGTACTCGTAACTAGTGATGAGCGGGCACTACCTTGCTCGGGTGCTCTGTACTCGTAACTAGTGATGAGCGGGCACTGCCATGCTCGGGTGCTCAGTACTCGTAACTAGTGATGAGCGGGCACTACCATGCTCGGGTGCTCAGTACTCGTAACTAGTGATGAGCGGGCACTACCTTGCTCGGGTGCTCAGTACTCGTAACTAGTGATGAGTGGGCACTACCTTGCTCGGGTGCTCAGTACTGGTAACTAGTGATGAGCGGGCACTACCATGCTCGGGTGCTCAGTACTCGTAACTAGTGATGAGCGGGCACTACCATGCTCGGGTGCTCAGTACTCGTAACTAGTGATGAGCGGGCACTACCTTGCTCGGGTGCTCTGTACTCGTAACTAGTGATGAGCGGGCACTGCCATGCTCGGGTGCTCAGTATTCATAACTCATTGGATGGGCTCAACTTGTGTACTGAGTGCACCCTCATCATTTGTTACAAGTACCGAGCACCTGAGCATGGTAGTGCCCGCTCATCACTAGTTACGAGTACTGAGCACCCGAGCATGGTAGTGCTCATTCATCACTAGTTACGAGTACTGAGCACCCGAGCATGATAGTGCCCGCTCATCACTAGTTACTAGTACTGAGCACCCGAGCATGGTAGTGCCCACTCATCACTAGTTACGAGTACTGAGCACCCGAGCATGGTAGTGCTCATTCATCACTAGTTACGAGTACTGAGCACCTGAGCATGGTAGTGCTCGCTCAGCACTAGTTAGAGTACTGAGCACCCGAGCATGGTAGTGCCCGCTCATCACTAGTTACGAGTACTGAGCACCTGAGCATGATAGTGCCCGCTCATCACTAGTTACGAGTACTGAGCACCCGAGCATGGTTGTGCTCACTCATCACTAGTTACGAGTACTGAGCACCCGAGCATGGTAGTGCCCGCTCATCACTAGTTACGAGTACTGAGCACCCGAGCATGGCAGTGCCCGCTCATCACTAGTTACGAGTACAGAGCACCCGAGCAAGGTAGTGCCCGCTCATCACTAGTTACGAGTACTGAGCACCCGAGCAAGGTAGTGCCCGCTCATCACTAGTTACGAGTACAGAGCACCCGAGCAAGGTAGTGCCCGCTCATCACTAGTTACGAGTACTGAGCACCTGAGCATGGTAGCGCCTGCTCATCACTAGTTACCAGTACTGAGCACCCGAGCATGGTAGTGCCCGCTCATCACTATTGACCATGCATTTGCTTAATCATTCTTATAACACAATGCAAACCTTATGCTTGACTTTGGCATCGTCTACTAAGAGGGTAGACTTGGGAGACATTGTTACACCTCTGTGCTATGGACTCCAATGATGTAACAGAGGGAGCACATTTAACATGTAGATGCCATCATCACTATTGACCAAAGTAACTAAAATATTATATGGTCCAGATTGGAGCTATCTCCAATCCAAACTGTTGCAACACGGTGTTGGCTGCAACCACAGCTTTTGAGCTCGCCACCATTTTGCCACCCTTATATGAAATTGCAGAAAACTATTGGATGGAAACCAGAAAGAAATATGCCAGAAAATGTTCATTTTTTAATAAGTCCTTTGCTTTTTAACAGTTCAGTAAGGTTGGCGGGGACAGCAATCCATTCTGGAAGATAGATGGCTTCATACTTGACATACTGTAGATAAGATGAGTCAGGAGCACTGTAATTAGTCAGGTGAATGGTTTCTCCACCTGCCAAATACGCGGACCAGATACCAAAGGACCCAAATGTGATGATAGAGTGGTTACAATGGGACAAAAGTGCAAAGTCCCGATCAGGGGAACCTTCTTTCCCATCTCCAGCAAAGTAAACATCTCCTAAGGAATTATTAATATTGTCCTTACACCAGTCCATCCCATTACTGGCCACCACGAATATTGGGTTCTGGTACTTCCTCCTGAAGTAATCTGTGGCATTCTGTAGGTAATTTTTGTCAGCTAGGACCCCTCTCTTCTGTTGTACGAAATGGTTTAAATAGTCCCCTCTACGAACGTGTACCCCTACAAATGTCACATTCGTCCGATTACCCCTCACTTGCGTGAAATAAGCGTTGACCTCTTCTTTTACAAAATCGTGGAATGTAAATTCTTGGAGAAGTTCATTCTTGAGATGATGGTAGAAAGTCCAGGAGTACACAAAACCTCGGAGTCTTACATTGTCCCCTGTGATGTTACGGTATTCGGGACACATCCAGTTGTTAAGGTTATACTCCTTCCATTTTATACGCTTATCAGTATCCTTGGAAAGTAAAGGCAAATTTAGCTTGAATAGCGAGGAAAGCCCCTGGTGCATCCCCGGTAGAAGGTACGCTCGATAACCATTCATTTTCGCAAGGGCATAGAGCGCTGCATACTCCCCTATTTGGTTACCAAAGCGTCCTAGGGGTATTATAGTCATCATACCCTTCAGTGGTCGGTTGGTATCTGAAGCATCTTGAGGTGCATTGTCTTCACTGCTGGTCTTACAGATTGCCGATAAAATCCTTTTACTAACATGAACATTGTACCAATAGGACACATTTATTACAACTACTAATACTATGAAGATGAAGATCAGATGAGCTTGCTTCATGTTTGACTTTCCAGGCGGTAGTGCTGCATCAAATAAAGAAATAAAGAATTAGAAAATAATCTAGCAATATATACAGCATATTCAGTATATACAGTCAACTGTATGGGCATACGACTATTTGGCAATAGTTCTTGGCTAGCTATATACATCATCAGAAAAAAAAACATCAAATCAGCATGTAGCACATTGTAACATGTGCATGGATATGTTATTCCATAGAGATAAGCAGCTTAGATAACTGGGAAAGGGGTGGACATACCATTGCTGCAACCTGTGAAGTGGCCCAGGGTGCCAAGAGGTAAGGGGTTAACTACCACCTCCAAAGTAAGTGGAAATGTGCATTATTATGAGTTACAGCCATTTTATTTTCTAAAATGTTGATAGAACCATTTTCACCCCACTTGCATAGTCATTTACTAATTTTGGTTCTTGTACTATATGTATTTGTTTTATACACTGAGCCTTGTTCTTGTACTGACTTTGGTTCTGGTACTGTATGTATTGAGCCTTGTTCTGGTACTTTATGTTTTTATGTTTGGTTTTGGCACTGTATATACTGAGCCTGGTTCTGGGACTTTATGTTTTGAGTATGGTACTGAATGTACTAAGTCTAGATCTGGCACTGTATTTATGTAATGAGTTTGGTTACAATACTGTATTTATGTAATTAGTTTAGTTCTGGCACTCTATGAATTGAGCATAGTTCTAGTACTTTATATATTGAGTTGGGGCATGGTACTGTATGTACTGAACCTAGTTCTGGTACTGAGTTTATATACTGAATCTAGCTCTGGTACTGTATGTACTCAGTTTGGTTTTTGTGCTGTATGTACTAAGTGGTTTTGGTACTATATTTACTAATTACGTTTTGTTCTGGTACTGTATTTATGTACTTAGTTTCGTTCTGGTGCTGTATGTATGGAACATAGTTCTGGTACAGTATGTTCTAAATTTTGGCATAGTACTGTATGTACTGAACCTAGTTCTGATACTCAGTTTATATACTGAGTTTAGTTCTGGTACTGTATTTATGTACTTAGTTTGGTTCTGGTGCTGTATGTATGGAACATAGTTCTGGTACTGTATGTTCTAAATTTTGGCATAGTACTGTATGTACTGAACCTAGTTCTGATACTCAGTTTATATACTGAGTTTAGTTCTGGTACTGTATTTATGTACTTAGTTTGGTTTTGGCACTGTATTTTGTATTGTATGAGTAAAAAATATGTAATTTTATTGAAAAAATATCTTAAAATCTAGCAGAAATGGCATTGACAAGCCGGGAGATTAGTCAGAGACTAGTTTCGGCATACAAGCCTTCGTCCTGTCTGAGTAGTATTGCTCTCCAACACAGCATACTAATGAACCCCACTATGTTTAACATAATTAATTCTATTAGGTAATTAGTATGGGGTGTGGAACACTAAATTTGCTGGATTTTAAGATTTTTTTGGTTACCAGGAACAGTAAGGCTGTGTGCGCATATTGCATTTTTTCTTGCATTTTGGTCGCATTTTAAACTGCACTGTGTCATTGACAAACTGCGTGCTTTTGCTTTCCCAGCAAAGTCTATGAGAAATCAGAATTTCTATGCGCACATTGCATTTTTTTTTGTCAGAGTTTTGTTTGACAAATATTAGTCAAAATCTCTGACAAAAAAAACAGCATATCCATTCTTTTTGCGTTTCGGTCGTGTTTTGTCACCCATTGAAATCAAAAAGGTTAGCTGTGCGTTTGCACCATGTTTTCGTTGCGTTTTGGATTCATTCTTGTCAACAAAACCACAGGTCACCAACTTCTCTCCACTCTCTCGGTCGGTCTCAGTCTCTCTCTTTCTCTCTGTCGGTCTCTCCCTCTCTCCTTCTTTCCTTCATACTCACCGATCACCGGGGCGGCTGTCACACTGCTCCCACGGCATCTCCTGCTTCTGAAAGTGCCGGGCACTCATTAGGCTCATTTCATATTCACTGCTTCCCTCGCCCATGGGCGCCTGTGATTGGTTGCAGTCAGATGCGCACCCACGCTGAATGACAGCTATCTGACTGCAAACAATCACAGCTGCCGGTGGGCGGGTCTATATCGTACAGTAAAATAAACAAATAATTTTTAAAAACGGCATGTGGTGCCCCTCAATTTTGATACCCAGCCAAGATAAAGCTTCATAGCTGAGGGCTGGTATTTTCAGGCTAGGGAGACCCACGTTATTGGAAGCCCCCCAGCCTACAAATATCAGCCAGCAGCTGCCTGGAAGTGCAGGAGGCCTGCAAGTCCAGGAAGGCTCATCCTGATTGCCCTGGTGTGGTGGCAATCGGGGTAATAAGGAGTTAATGGCAGCCCATAGCTACCACTATGTCCTAGATAAGTCATGGGAGGCGTCTTTGAGACATCCCCTCATTAATAATCTGTAAGTGAAAGTAAATAAACATGAACACCAAAAAATCCTTTATTTGAAATAAAGGACAAAAAAGCCCCCTCTTTAACCACTTTATTAATCCCCCAAACACCCCTCCAGGTCCAACGTAATCCACACAAGGTCGCACGACGCTTTCAGCACTGCTATATCTGACATTCACAGCAAGCACCATAGAACAACTGAAGTGAGTCACACTATCAGTGGTGACGTCTCTCAGGTTAGTTGCTGCCACAGCTGGAGTTCTCCACCTGTGACAGCAAATCACCCGAGTGACTGAAGTGAGCCGCGTGACCAGCAGTGCCATCACTGAGGTAATTTCCGGTCACAGCTGGAGTCCCTCACTTGTGACCGCAAATAAGGCAGTAATGTAGAGACAGAGTCGCGCGATGACAATGAACTCGGGTGAACCTCTGACATCACAGCTGCGGGCCCTGCACTACTGCCTGTGTCGGACACTGATGTCACAGATTCACCCGAGTTCATTCTCATCGGGCGGCTCTGTCTTTTTTTAGTGTCAGTGGGCAGTCATGCCCTATGGTGCTCACTGTGATAGGACAGGGATGTAGCAGAGGTGAATTGCCGTGGGACCTCGTGTGGATTACGTCAGACCAGCAGGGGTGTTTAGGGTTTAATAAAGTGGTGAAAGAGGGTTTTTTTTTGTATTTTATTGCAAATAAAGGATTTTGGGGGTGTATGTGTTTATTTACTTTCACTTACAGATTTGTGATGGGGGCGGGGTCTCAGATGACTGCCATCAGTAATCTAGGACTTAGTGGCTGCTGTGGGCTGCCATTAACTCCTTATTACCCCGACTGCCACTGCACCGGGGCAACGGGAAGAGCCGTTTCCAGTGCCATAGTTGGCGCATCGTATGGATGCGCCACCTCTAGGGCGGCTGTGGGCTGCTATTGTTAGGCTGGAAAGGGGCAAATAACAATGTACCTTCCCACCCTAATAATATTAGCCCCAAGATGTCTGCTGCAACTTGGCTGGTTTTAGAAAAATCGGGGGGACGCCACGTCATTTTTATTTTTTTTTTTAAATAAATCAAATAATTAAAAAAATGTGTGGGATCCCCTCTATTTTTCATAACCAGCCAAGGTACAGCAGACAGCTAAAGGTTGCAGCCTGCAGCTGCTGCTGTTCCTGTGCTGGATATGAAAAATGGGTGAGGGGGCCCACGTCATTTTTTTAACCCCCAAAAATTAAAAAAAGCTACCTATCCCTCTATCGAGCTTGCTGTCTATTCCACCGGTTCTTATTATATATTCTATATGTTCTTTCTAACCATTCTATATGTTCTATCTATCTACCTATTCTAGCTATCAATTATCCTATCCTATTTCATTTCTCCTTTAAAAAAGGCACGCGTTTTCAACACGTTTTTGTCAAACGCAGTCTTTACAGTTGTCAAAGTCTACCAGAAGGTGCATTTGTTTTGTCAAATCAAAAACTCAGCATGCACACATACCCTAGAGGTGCTCGTAGGATTGCTAGAGAGGTAAATCAGAACCCCTGCCTGACTGCAAAAGACCTTCAGGTGGATTTATCAGTCTCTGGAGTGTACTGTACTGTACTGTGGTACAGTACAGACCAAACGTTTGGACACGCCTTCTCATTCAAAGAGTTTTCTTTATTTTCATGACTCTGAAAATTGTAGATTCACATTGAAGGCATCAAAACTATGAATTAACACATGTGGAATGAAATACTTAACAAAAAAAGTGTGAAACAACTAAAAATATGTCTTATATTCTAGGTTCTTCAAAGTAGCCACCTTTTGCTTTGCACACTCTTGGCATTCTCTTGATGAGCTTCAAGAGGTAGTCACCGGAAATGGTCTTCCAACAGTCTTGAAGGAGTTCCCAGAGATGTTTAGCACTTGTTGGCCTTTTGCCTTCACTCTATGGTCCAGCTCACCCCAAACCATCTCTATTGGGTTCAGGTCTGGTGACTGTGGAGGCCAGGTCATCTGGCGTAGTACCCCATCACTCTCCTTCTTAGTCAAATAGCCCTTACACAGCCTGGAGGTGTGTTTGGGGTCATTGTCCTGTTGAAAAATAAATGATGGTCCAACTAAAAGCAAACCGAATGGAATAGCATGCCGCTGCAAGATGCTGTGATAGCCATGCTGGTTCTGTATGCCTTCAATTTTGAAAAAATCCCCAACAGTGTCACCAGCAAAGAACCCCTACACCATCACACCTCCTCCTCCATGCTTCACGGTGGGAACCAGGCATGAAGAGTCCATCCATTCACCTTTTCTGCGTCGCACAAAGACACGATGGTTGGATCCAAAGATCTCAAATTTGGACTCATCAGACCTAAGCATAGATTTCCGCTGGTCTAATGTCCATTCCTTGTGTTCTTTAGCCCAAACAAGTCTCTTTTGCTTGTTGCCTGTCCTTAGCAGTGGTTTCCTAGCAGCTATTTTACCATGAAGGCCTGCTGCACAAAGTCTCCTCTTAACAGTTATTCTAGAGATGTGCCTGCTGCTAGAACAATGTGTGGCATGGACCTGGTCTCTAATCTGAGCTGCTGTTAACCTGCGATTTCTGAGGCTGGTGACTCGGATAAACTTATCCTCCGCAGCAGAGGTGACTCTTGGTCTTCCTTTCCTGGGTTCCTGCGTTTGATGGTTTTTGCCACTGCACTTGTGGGCACTTTCAAAGTTTTCCCAATTTTTCGGACTGACTGACCTTCATTTCTTAAAGTAATGATGGCCACTCGTTTTTTTTTACTTAGCTGCTTTTTTCTTGCCACAATACAAATTCTAACAGTCTATTCAGTAGGACTATCAGCTGTGTATCCACCAGACTTCTGCACAACACAACTGATGGTCCCAACCCCATTTATAAGGCAAGAAATCCCACTTATTAAACCTAACAGGGCATACCTGTGAAGTGAAGACCATTTCCGGTGACTACCTCTAGAAGCTCATCAAGAGAATGCCAAGAGTGTGCAAAGCCGTAATCAAAGCAAAAGGTGGCTACTTTGAAGAACCTAGAATATAAGACATATTGTCAGTTGTTTCACACTTTTGTTAAGTATTTCATTCCACATGTGTTAATTCATAGTTTGATGCCTTCAATGTGAATCTACAATTTTCAGAGTTCTGAAAATAAAGACAACTCTTTGAACGAAAAGGTGTGTCTAAATTTTGGTCTGTACAGTACATTGTTGTACTGTTCAGAGACACCTGCGCAAATATATCCTTCATGGAAGAGTCATCAGAAGAAAACCTCTCCTGTGTCTTCACTATAACATTAAGTGTCAGAAGTATGCAAAAGAACATCTAACCAAGAACTAATGTATTTAGGAAACAAGTTCTGTGGACCAATGAGGTTAAAATAGAACAATTTGGCCACAACGATCTAAGGTATGTGTGGAGAAAAAAGGGCCCAGAGTTTCGGGAAAAGAAAATCTCGCCAACCATTAAGCATGGGGGTGGATCAATCATGCCTTGGGGTTGTGTTGCAACCAATGGCATTGGGGAAATTTCATGGGTAGAGAGAAAAATGGATTCAATGAAATTTCCACAAATTTTGATGCAAACATGACACCATCTGTAAAAACGATGACTTTGAAAAGAGGAGAAAAGATGATGGCTTCTACAAAGGGATAATGATCCTAAACACACATCAAAATCCACAACAGACGACCTCAAAATGAGAAAGCTGAAGGTTTTACAATGGTCCTCACAGTCCCCTGATCTGAACATCATTGAAAATCTGTGCCAAGACCTCAAAAGAGCAGTGCATGCAAGACGAGCCAGGAATCTCACAGAACAGGAAGATGAGCCAGGAATCTCACAGAACTGGAAGATGAGCCAGGAATGTCACAGAATTGGAAGACATATCCAAGGAAGAAGCAGTGCATGCAAGACGAGCCAGGAATCTCAAAGAACAGGAAGATGAGCCAGGAATCTCATAGAACTGGAAGATGAGCCAGGAATCTCACAGAATTGGAAGACATCTCCAAGGAAGAAGCAGTGCATGCAAGACGAGCCAGGAATCTCACAGAACAGGAAGACGAGCCAGGAATCTCACAGAACAGAAGACGTCTCCAAGGAAAAATGGATGAAAATCCCTCAAACAAAAATAGAAAGACTCTTGGGCTTCTACAAAACGTGTTTACAAGCTGCGATACTTGCCAAAGGGGGTGCTACTAGGTACTAACCATGCAGGGTGCTCAAACGTTTGCATCTACCCATTTTCTTTTTTTTGTTAATTTAAAAATGTAAAAGATGAAATTTTTTTTTTTATTAAAATAAAAAGGAAATGTGTCATCTTTAACTTTCTGCCTTTTAGAGATCATTTTATCTTTCACTTGCTTCACTTTTCCCAATAACGGCAATTTTGACCAGGGGTGCCCAAACTTTTGTATGTCACTGTATATCAGGATGTGAGACATATACTTTATACTAGGATGGAACCAAGATGAGGGACATATATACCAGGATGGGAAACATATATACCAGTATGGGGTAACATATAAACCGGGATGGGAAACATTTAAACCGGGATGGGAAACATATATACCAGGATGGGGAACATATATACCGGGATGGGGAACATACCGTATTTTTCGCTTTATAAGACGCACTTTTCCTCCCCAAATTTTGGGAGGAAAATGGGGGGTGCGTCTTATAAAGCAGTAGCGGGGGGGGGGGTCCTGTCTGAGGCGATCGGGCGGCCGGGTGCCTGTGGCTGCATGCAAGCGGCCAGGTACCTGTACTTGCGTGCAGCGGCAGCCGGGTACCCGTGGCTGTGTGCGGGCGGCAGCGGGTGCTGTGTGGGGTCGGCAGCCGGGTACCTGTGCTTGCATGCGGTGGCAGACGGGTACCCATGGCTGTGTGCGGGTGGCAGCCGGGTGCTGTGTGCGAGCGGCAGTCTGGTGCCTGTGCGGGCGGCAGCCGGCTGCCGCCCTCACACAGGTACCCGGCTGCCGCCCTCACACAGTCACCCAGCTGCCGCCCGCACACAGCCATGGGTACCCGGCTGCCACCGCACGCAAGCACAGGTACCCGGCGGCTTGTACGCAGGGTGGGCGGGCAGCCTGCTGGCTGCCACTCTGTGCATGCGGGGCGGGCAGCTGTGCAGCTTACCAGTTGTCCGCGGTCCCACTTTCAAATGATGGCGCCGGTGGAGCTCTTGGATGAGAGCTCCATCTGTGCACGCGCTGCTCCGGGAGTCAGCGCGTGCGCAGATGGAGCCCTTGGATGAGAGCTCCATCTGCGCATGCGTCGCTCCGGGCGCCATTACTTGAATCGGGACCGCGGACACACTCCACCACTGAGCCGTCGCCGCCGCTCCCACCACTGAGCCGTCCCCGCCGCTCCCACCACTGAGCCGTCGCCGCTGCCACCACTGAACCGGGACCGCGGACACACTCCACCACTGAGCAGTCCCTGCCGCTGCCACCACTGAGCAGTTGCCGCCGCTCCCACCACTGAGCCGTCGCCGCCACTCCCACCACTGAGCCGTCGCCGCCGCTGCCACCACTGAACCGGGACCGCGGACACACTCCACCACTGAGCAGTCCCTGCCACCACTGAGCAGTCGCCGCCGCTGCCACCACTGAACCGGGACCGCAGACACTCACTGCACCGGCCTGCTGCACGGCTCACCCGCCACGGCTGCTGCCGCCACCACGGACCCCACGGATCCTGCCACCGCGGACGCCACCGCGCCTGCAACCACGGACGCCACGGCACCTGCAACCACGGACCCCGCTGCCACTGACTTGCCGCGCCTGCCAGCACAACCTGTGCCTCCTGTGACCCCGCTTCACCACCACTGCTGCTCCCCTCCGGTAAGAGAACACCGGAGTATAAGACGGACCCCATTTTTCTTTTTTTTACCTTTTTTTATGTCTAAGTTTGGGGTGCGTCTTATATTCCGGTGCGTCTTATAAAGCGAAAAATACGGTATATACCGTGATGGGAAACATATATACCAGGATGGGGAACATATATACCGGGATGGGAAACATATACAGTGCCTACAAGTAGTATTCAACCCCCTGCAGATTTAGCAGGTTTGATAAGATGCAAATAAGTTAGAGCCTTCAAACTTCAAACAAGAGCAGGATTTATTAACAGATGCATAAATCTTACAAACCAACAAGTTATGTTGCTCAGTTAAATTTTAATACATTTTCAACATAAAAGTGTGGGTCAATTATTATTCAACCCCTAGGTTTAATATTTTGTGGAATAACCCTTGTTTGCAATTACAGCTAATAATCGTCTTTTATAAGACCTGATCAGGCCGGCACAGGTCTCTGGAGTTATCTTGGCCCACTCCTCCATGCAGATCTTCTCCAAGTTATCTAGGTTCTTTGGGTGTCTCATGTGGACTTTAATCTTGAGCTCCTTCCACAAGTTTTCAATTGGGTTAAGGTCAGGAGACTGACTAGGCCACTGCAACACCTTGATTTTTTCCCTCTTGAACCAGGCCTTGGGTTTTCTTGGCTGTGTGCTTTGGGTCGTTGTCTTGTTGGAAGATGAAATGACGACCCATCTTAAGATCCTTGATGGAGGAGCGGAGGTTCTTGGCCAAAATCTCCAGGTAGGCCGTGCTATCCATCTTCCCATGGATGCGGACCAGATGGCCAGGCCCCTTGGCTGAGAAACAGCCCCACAGCATGATGCTGCCACCACCATGCTTGACTGTAGGGATGGTATTCTTGGGGTCGTATGCAGTGCCATCCAGTCTCCAAACGTCACGTGTGTGGTTGGCACCAAAGATCTCGATCTTGGTCTCATCAGACCAGAGAACCTTGAACCAGTCTGTCTCAGAGTCCGCCAAGTGATCATGAGCAAACTGTAGACGAGCCTTGACATGACGCTTTGAAAGTAAAGGTACCTTACGGGCTCGTCTGGAACAGAGACCATTGCGGTGGAGTACGTTACTTATGGTATTGACTGAAACCAATGTCCCCACTGCCTTGAGATCTTCCCGGAGCTCCTTCCTTGTTGTCCTTGGGTTAGCCTTGACTCTTCGGACAAGCCTGGCCTCGGCACGGGAGGAAACTTTCAAAGGCTGTCCAGGCCGTGGAAGGCTAACAGTAGTTCCATAAGCCTTCCACTTCGGATGATGTTCCCAACAGTGGAGACAGGTAGGCCCAACTCCTTGGAAAGGGTTTTGTACCCCTTGCCAGCCTTGTGACCCTCCACGATCTTGTCTCTGATGGCCTTGGAATGCTCCTTTGTCTTTCCCATGTTGACCATGTATGAGTGCTGTTCACAAGTTTGGGGAGGGTCTTAATTAGTCAGAAAAGGCTGGAAAAAGAGATAATTAATCCAAACATGTGAAGCTCATTGTTCTTTGTGCCTGAAATACTTCTTAATACTTTAGGGGAACCAAACAGAATTCTGGTGGTTTGAGGGGTTGAATAATAAATGACCCTCTGAATAAACGTTTCACAATTTAAAAAAAAACAAACAAAAAAACAAATAACATTCTTTTTTGCTGCATTTCACACTTCCAGGCTGATCTACAGTCCAAATGTCACAATGCCAAGTTAATTCCAAATGTGTAAACCTGCTAAATCTGCAGGGGGTTGAATACTACTTGTAGGCACTGTATACCGGTATGGGAAACATATATACCGGGATGGGGAACATATATATACCGGGATGGGGAACATTTACACCGGGATGGGGAACATACAGTCATATGAAAAGTTTGGGCATCCCTATTAATGTTAACCTTTTTTCTTTATAACAATTTGGGCTTTTGCTATTTCAGTTTCATATATCTAATAACTGATGGACTGAGTAATATTTCTGGATTGGAATGAGGTTTATTGTACTAACAGAAAATGTGCAATCTGCATTTAATCAAAATTTGACCGGTGCAAAAGTATTGGCACCCTTATCAATTTCTTGATTTGAACACTCCTAACTACTTTTTACTGACTTACTAAAGCACTAAATTGGTTTTGTAACCTCATTGAGCTTTGAACTTTATAGGCAGGTGTATCCAATCATGAGAAAAGGTATTTAAGGTGGCCACTTGCAAGTTGTTCTCCTATGTGAATCTTCTATGAAGAGTGGCATCATGGGCTCCTCAAAACAACTCTCAAATGATCTGAAAACAAAGATTATTCAACATAGTTGTTCAGGGGAAGGATACAAAAAGTTGTCTCAGAGATTTAAACTGTCAGTTTCCACTGTGAGGATCATAGTAAGGAAATGGAAGAACACAGCTACAGTTCTTGTTAAGCCTAGAAGTGGCAGGCCAAGAAAAATATCAGAAAGGCAGAGAAGAAGAATGGTGAGAACAGTCAAGGACAATCCACAGACCACCTCCAAAGACCTGCAGCATCATCTTGCTGCAGATGGTGTCAATGTGCATCGGTCAACAATACAGCGCATTTTGCACAAGGAGAAGCTGTATGGGAGAGTGATGTGAAAGAAGCCGTTTCTGCAAGCACGCTACAAACAGAGTCGCCTGAGGTATGCAAACGCACATTTGGACAAGCCAGTTACATTTTGGAAGAAGCTCCTGTGGACTGATGAAACAAAGATTGAGTTGTTTGGTCATACAAAAAGGCATTATGCATGGAGGCAAAAAAACACGGCATTCCAAGAAAAGCACTTGCTACCCACAGTAAAATTTGGTGGAGGTTCCATCATGCTTTGCGGCTGTGTGGCCAATGCCGGCACCGGGAATCTTGTTAAAGTTGAGGGTCGCATGGATTCAACTCAGTATCAGCAGATTCTTGACAATAATGTGCAAGAATCAGTGACAAAGTTGAAGTTACGCAGGGGATGGATATTTCAGCAAGACAATGATCCAAAACACCGCTCCAAATCTACTCAGGCATTCATGCAGAGGAACAATTACAATGTTCAGGAATGGCCATCCCAGTCCCCAAACCTGAATATCATTGAAAATCTGTGGGATGATGTGAAGCGTGCTGTCCATGCTCGGCGACCATCAAACTTAACTGAACTGGAATTGTTTTGTAAACAGGAATGGTCAAATCTACCTTCATCCAGGATCCAGGAACTCATTAAAAGCTACAGGAAGCGACTAGAGGCTGTGATTTTTGCAAAAGGAGGATTAGATATATGAAACTGAAATAGCTGCTGCAAAATCCCAAATTGTTATAAAGAAAAAAGGGTAACATTAATAGGGGTGCCCAAACTTTTTCATATGACTGTATATACCGGGATGGGAAACATATATACCAGGATGGGGAACATATATACCAGGATGGGGAACATATACACCGGGATGGGAAACATATAAACCGGGATGGGAAACATATAAACCGGGATGGGAAACATAAACCGGGATGGGGAACATATATACCGGGATGGGAAACATATAAACCGGGATGGGAAACATATATAACAGGATGGGGAACATATATACCGGGATGGGAAACATATAAACCGGGATGGGAAACATATAAACCGGGATGGGAAACATATATACCAGGATGGGGAACATATATACTGGGATGGGAAACATATATACCAGGATGGGCCAGGATAGGAAACATATATACTAGCACGGGGCCCAGAATGGAGGACATATATACCAGGATGGGGGACATGTATACTAGAGTGAGGGACATTACTACATAATGAAGGGGGTCCTTATAGGATTTAGAGTGCTACAAGGACCCGTATATCTGACCAACATGTAAGGAAAAGGGGGCCAAGGTCCAAATTTTGCACTGGGGCCCATTGGACTCTAGTTATTACAGTGTCCAGAACCACTGGTCAATTGCTATTAATAACAACACAGGGAAAACTACTATATTAAAAACTGCTACATTGTTGAAGCGTGTCGCTGTTCTTATTTGGCTGCCCTATATTGTTATTAGGAACTATACAGTAATTGTTCCGGACCTCTGCTCTTGGACAATAGTTTAACTTGAACAGAGGTAGACAACTGATTTTTTTTTATAATGTATAATTGTACATATACAACCTGCTGGCAATTTTTTCACCACCTTAACTTCCTGCAGGCGGCTTATTTTTGCATCTTGAGCTGACGTTTTTAATGATACCATTTTTGTGCAGATGCTACATTTTGATCGCCTGTTATTGCATTTTAAAGAAATGTTGCAGCGACCAAAAAATTCATCTCTGGGAACTCCTTCAAGACTGTTGGAAAACCATTTCCGGTGACTACCTCTTGAAGCTCATCAAGAGAATGGCAAGAGCGTGCAAAGCAGTAATCAAATCAAAAGGTGGCTACTTTGAAGAACCTAGAATATAAGACATATTTTCAGTGGTTTCACACTTTTTTGTTAAGTATTTCATTCCACATGTGTTAATTCATAGTTTTGATGCCTTCAATGTGAATCTACAATTTTCAGAGTCATGAAAATAAGGAAAACTCTTTGAATGAGAAGGTGTGTCCAAACTTTTGGTCTGTACTGCAAATGTATGTGCATATATATATATATATATATATATATATTTATTTATATATATATATATATTATAAATATGCATGTACATGTATGCACACATGCATATGTATTATATATTATAAATATGTATGTAAATATATACACACATGCATATGTTTTTAGAGATACATATTTAAGTATATTACAACATCAATAGAATATTATATATAGTACATATACAGAATATACACTACATTATCTATGAAATTCCATTAAAAAACTAATTGCAGCAATATAAAGTCCTCATACATTGGAAAGATTTTCTAAACAAAATGCATTTTATATACATACAGCTTATAGAATATACACTGTAAATTATTTATGAAATTCCACTAAAAAACAAAACAAAAAAAAACAAATTGCCTCAATAAAAAGCCCTCATTAATACATTTAGTATATTTGAAAAAATAAGCATAGAAATACCCTTAAACCTTAAAACATTATAAAAGTATTAAAGGGAACCTGTCACCTACTCACCTGCGGGGTAGTCCGATCAGGTCCAGTCCAATAGGCGTCATTGGTTTCGGGTTCTATCCTTGCGATCGCCATCCTCCTTCTTGCTTGTGCATCCTACGTCATTCACACAGAGTCTGCCATTGCGCTCCTGCCCATGCGCACTTCTCTCTGCCATGGTGAGAGTAAAGTATTGTAGTGCGCATGCACAGGCGGTCTTTGACCTCTCCTTGCACCTGCGCATTACAGTACTTTGCTCTGCCCTTGGCAGGGCAGAGAAAAGTGTGTGCTTGCAGGAGCGAGAAAGGTCAAAGACCACTTGCGCATGTACGCTACAATACTTTACACTGCCCTCAGCATGGCAGAGAGAAGTGTGCCTGCACAGGAGCAATGAAAGGTCAAAGACCGCCTGTGCATGCGCAGTACAATACTTTACTCTGCCCTCAGCATGGCAGAGAGAAGTGCGCATGCGCAGGAGCGAGGAAAGGTCATAGACCGCCTGCGCATGCGCACTACAATACTTTACTCTGCCCTCAGTGTGGCAGAGAGAAGTGCGCCTGCGCAAGAGCGAGGAAAGGTCACCGTCCGCCTGCGCATGTGCACTACAATACTTTGCTCTGCCCTTAGCATGGCAGAGAGAAGTGCTCGTGTGCAGGAGAGAGGAAAGGTCAAAGACCACCTGCGCATGTGCATTTCAATACTTTTTCCTGCTCTCAGCAGGTCAGAGCAAAGTGTGTATGCGCAGGAGTACAATGGCAGCGACTGTGTGGATCATGTAGGATGTGCTATTGTAAGGAGGCTGGGAAGAAGGACGTCGAACGCAAGGCTAGAACGAGCGCCGGGTCAAGATTAGCATTGCCCTTCGGACCGGACCGGATCGGACCACCCCACAGGTGAGTAGGTGACAGGTTCCCTTTAAAGGATGATGTTTTACAAACATGAGGCTAATGTTAGTTTAGTCTTTTTTTTTTTGTAGCTGAATCTTCTACACCCTTCTTTGAAATAGACTTTTCTTTTGCAAATCATTGTTGACTAAGAAAAAAAAAAAATCTGGCACCCAGTTTCTGCATAAGTGAAAAAAAAACAAAAAGAGCAAGTGAATGTTAAATTTGGAACATGCAAGAAAAGAGAAATAAAGGTGCAAATTCTACCTTCGTCCCCTTTTAGTCTTTAACTATTAAAATATACATAAAAATAGATACATTAACTTACCGTAAATGAAAATACTAATTTTTCAGATCGTGGCCGTGATTCCATGAAGGTAAAATATTCCACAGCAGCTCATGGACAGTATTACTTCCCGACACCATAAAGGAGGAAAAAACCTTCCTGCCACATCTTCAGGCTGTGTCCTCTAAGGAGACGGCACAGGTAAAACTCAAGTACAGCTTTCATAAAAGTTGACGACACATCATTCCTCCACCTTCGAGGCAGCGGCCAATTCACTCGGTGCTTTTCTGCATAATAAAAGGCAGGAAAATATTGTCCGGAATGCAAAGCGTCAAAGAGAACTGGAAGGTTTACAACTTTTAGGTGGATCTTCTGGCTGTAGTCATTTTGAGGACTCTTGAGGGACTTAGGGCAAAGATCAGTGACCATATAAGAATACATTCCCACATTGAGCTCATTATGTTAAAAAATGTCTGCACCTATTATGTAAATTGTTCTATTTTTTCATTACATTTTTTTGTACTTTTTTTTACTTTATTTTTATGCTTTTTTGTTTATTCTCATGTCATGCTTTAAATAAAGCTGTTTTCTTTTGGATAATTCCTGGTATTTGTTTTTTACAAAAATTTGTTCAAATTTTTAAGTGTGGATTACATGCATTTTTGATGCTTTTCCACTATGGAAACACAGTACAAACCGCATGTGCGTTTTCTACCTGCAGATTTTCTGCATCTAATGTAAGTCTAAGAGAAAATTTGCACAGAAAACTCAACGTAACCTCAAGAAAATTTAACATGTTGCAGATTTGAGATACACACCGTAGGTCGGTTTAGGCTGAGTTAAAAAAAGGCACAGTGGGGAGGGGATTTCTATATCGAGGGGCTGCTGATAAGTCTTTGGCTTTACCCCGAAAGAAACGAAATAGGATGATGAAGGTTTACATTTATTCCACATACTCTCCACTCATGACAACACACTTCTTGCATCGGTATTCAAAGTTCTGTAAGTCTAGCAAAAAGAAAAATGTTGGTTGTGCTTCAAACCAGGCATCCGTAGCAGCCATGGCATCAGAAATGGTGTGAAATGTGGTACCCCTGAGGTGTTTCTTCAGGTTTGAAAACAGATGATGATGGTCAACCAGCTGGAAGCTCAGCTCTGCCAGTTTTGCCATGGTCGCTTCTGCAGTGTGAGCGGAAGCGTTGTATTGCAGGAACAAGATTCCTTTGGACAGCTTAACGAGCCTTATGGCCTTCAGAGCTGCCTTCAACTGGTCCAAAAGTTTAATGTAATACCTCGCATTAATGGGTGGAACCCTTTTGAAGGTAGTCCACTAGCAGCACACCCTCCGTATCCCAGAATACAAACGCCATCACCTTAGTATACAAAAATGTGAAAAACACACAATGGAGTGTAAAAATACACTTAATTTATTAAATATATATTAAACAGACATACATTAGAGAAAGAACTCTATGGGTTAATACACAGTAAACAAAGAAGCAAATAGCAAGGAGGTAGTAAATCTCAACAAGGTGGGGACCAAGTGACTACAATAATATTCATTATCTGGGGGGGTCTGGGGGAGCAAAAGCAGTAAGATACAAGTAGAGTGTGGACACTCATGAGCCCACCTCCCACAGACAAAAAATTCCAGTGATATCCCACTAATAAACGGGGGCTATCCACTTAAACTACTGCAGGTCCCTATCCCATACAATACATTAGCAGAGTTTTCAGTAGTATTTACCTTAGGGACACTCAGGATGAAAAGTAAAAAGCCCTCCCGATAAAAAAGCAGGATCAGGTAGTCACTGGTCAGAGCCCGACGCGCGTTTCGTGATCCTTCTTCAAGGGCCACCACAGGTTGTCTGATAGAACCCAAAAGACCCATATTTATATTCATAAATCCCGCCATGGAACAGCTGAGCGGGTCGTCAGTTGCGCGTGCGCCGTCATCGGGACCCGGAAGTTATTTGCATTCCACCCGGCGGTAGTCATCGGACCTTCGCGCATGCGTGGGGAGACCTTCTTCCCAGACGTCACTTAACACATGCGCTGTCCGATATCTGACACCGCCGGGTGTATGCACCCGGAAGTCCCATCTGTACGGCTCACACAGCACGGCCGCTCATTTGTCCATGGGGGGAAGCAGCAGAAAGACATAGTGCGCATATTCAGGTCAGTAATTTCAAAAAAGGAAGAGAATGGAGTAATTACACATATTGTGAATGCAAAAATATAATTTATTCAAGACACCAAACAAAATTGAGGACAAACATTTGACATGAATTTAAAAGGATGCAGTGTTACAGTGTGCTGAAATACACTATGATGCGGAGGTTTTACACATGCTGTTATGGTTATAGTACAAAAGAATAAAATCATATGATAAATGCTGATCTTAATGCAAAGTATGGTCATATAGATTTTGCACAATTCATTTGCCGTGGGGTAAATACTTATGTCTATATCAATAATAGTGGCTCATATTAGTTCCATATGTAAATTTATTGACATATTCATACCTTAATTGCTATCCCATAGCCTGCCTGGTGAATGTATGAATTATATGCTTTCTATGGACTGTTGCCCAGAGAGAGGTACAGTCACTATATGGACAAGTGCCAGTATGTCCCTATTAGGGCGGAGGGGTGGAGGTGGAAGCACTGCTGTATCACCAATGCTAACATGGGTATAACAACTACTGTTTTATGCTGATGTGATTATATGGGCCTGTGTTACCAGCTCCCATTAGTGCATGGTCTATTTTTCCTTATTGCATCTCTGCTTATGCATATCTAAGTAGCACACCGATCTATTCATAACCTGCAGAGGACGTCTGTTGAATGGGGTAGATGCACCTGAATGTTCATGCGCATAATGATGTGTTCCCTGTGCTCTGCAGAATAACGCTCTTTGTGAACTGTTCACCTTATTTAAGCAGCATTTGAGATAAATGGTATATACAGTTAGGTCCAGAAATATTTGGACAGTGACACAAGTTTTGTTATTTTAGCTGTCTACAAAAACATGTTCAGAAATACAATTATATATATAATATGGGCTGAAAGTGCACACTCCCAGCTGCAATATGAGAGTTTTCACATCCAAATCGGAGAAAGGGTTTAGGAATCACAGCTCTGTAATGCATAGCCTCCTCTTTTTCAAGGGACCAAAAGTAATTGGACAAGGGACTCTAAGGGCTGCAATTAACTCTGAAGGCGTCTCCCTCGTTAACCTGTAATCAATGAAGTAGTTAAAAGGTCTGAGGTTGATTACAGGTGTGTGGTTTTGCATTTGGAAGCTGTTGCTGTGACCAGACAACATGCGGTCTAAGGAACTCTCAATTGAGGTGAAGCAGAACATCGTGAGGCTGAAAAAAAAGAAAAAATCCATCAGAGAGATAGCAGACATGCTTGGAGTAGCAAAATCAACAGTCGTGTACATTCTGAGAAAAAAGGAATTGACTGGTGAGCTTGGGAACTCAAAAAGGCCTGGGCGTCCACGGATGACAACAGTGGTGGATGATCGCCGCATACTTTCTTTGGTGAAGAAGAACCCGTTCACAACATCAACTGAAGTCCAGAACACTCTCAGTGAAGTAGGTGTATCTGTCTCTAAGTCAACAGTAAAGAGAAGACTCCATGAGAGTAAATACAAAGGGTTCACATCTAGATGCAAACCATTCATCAATTCCAAAAATAGACAGGCCAGAGTTAAATTTGCTGAAAAACACCTCATGAAGCCAGCTCAGTTCTGGAAAAGTATTCTATGGACAGATGAGACAAAGATCAACCTGTACCAGAATGATGGGAAGAAAAAAGTTTGGAGAAGAAAGGGAACGGCACATGATCCAAGGCACACCACATCCTCTGTAAAACATGGTGGAGGCAACGTGATGGCATGGGCATGCATGGCTTTCAATGGCACTGGGTCACTTGTGTTTATTGATGACATAACAGCAGACAAGAGTAGCCGGATGAATTCTGAAGTGTACCGGGATATACTTTCAGCCCAGATTCAGCCAAATGCCGCAAAGTTGATCGGACGGCGCTTCATAGTACAGATGGACAATGACCCCAAGCATACAGCCAAAGCTACCCAGGAGTTCATGAGTGCAAGAAAGTGGAACCTTCTGCAATGGCCAAGTCAATCACCAGATCTTAACCCAATTGAGCATGCATTTCACTTGCTCAAATCCAGACTTAAGACGGAAAGACCCACAAACAAGCAAGACCTGAAGGCTGCGGCTGTAAAGGCCTGGCAAAGCATTAAGGAGGAGGAAACCCAGCGTTTGGTGATGTCCATGGGTTCCAGACTTAAGGCAGTGATTGCCTCCAAAGGATTCGCAACAAAATATTGAAAATAAAAATATTTTGTTTGGGTTTGGTTTATTTGTCCAATTACTTTTGACCTCCTAAAATGTGGAGTGTTTGTAAAGAAATGTGACAATTCCTACAATTTCTATCAGATATTTTTGTTCAAACCTTCAAATTAAACGTTACAATCTGCACTTGAATTCTGTTGTAGAGATTTCATTTCAAATCCAATGTGGTGGCATGCAGAGCCCAACTCGCCAAAATTGTGTCACTGTCCAAAGATTTCTGCACCTAACTGTATCACTACTAGCTGCTAAGTGTGATCAGTTTATGTTATAGATCCATTCAATACAATATAGCATTGCTTCTAGTGAATAGTCTGCCCTAAAAGGGACACATTGGCACTCGGCCTTAGTGACTGTACAATTCTCTGGACAACAGTCCATAGAAAGCACATAATTCATACATTCACTAGGCAAGCTATGCTAAATACAAGGATTGCAATCAAGCACACTGACCTACACATATAACCTGCAGAGGACGTCTGTTGAATGGGGTAGATGCACCTGAATGTTCATGCGCATATTGATGTGTTCCCTGTGCCCTGCAGAATAATTCCTTTTGTGAACTGTTCACCTTATTTAAGCAGCATCTGAGATAATATGGTATATATCACTACTAGCTGCTATGTACGATCAGTGAATGTTATAGATCCTATTAATGCAATATAGCACTGCTTCTGGTGAAAAGTCCGCCCTAATAGGGATATACTGGCACTTGTCCATATAGTGACTGTACCTCTCTCCGGACAACAGTCCATAGAAATTCATATAATTCACCAGGCAGGCTATGGGATAGCAATTAAGGTATGAATATGTCAATAAATTTACATATGGAACTAATATGAGCCACTATTATTGATATAGACATAAGTATTTACCCCACGGCAAATGAATTGTGCAAAATCTATATGACCATACTTTGCATTAAGATCAGCATTTATCATATGATTTTATTCTTTTGTACTATAACCATAACAGCATGTGTAAAACCTCCGCATCATAGTGTATTTCAGCACACTGTAACACTGCATCCTTTTAAATTCATGTCAAATGTTTGTCCTCAATTTTGTTTGGTGTCTTGAATAAATTATATTTTTGCATTCACAATATGTGTAATTACTCCATTCTCTTCCTTTTTTGAAATTAATGGCTTGAGGAGTTATCATAAAATATCAGATAAAATGAAAATCTGGATTTATTGTGTACTAATATTCAGGTCAGTGTATGAGGTCATAACCTGAAAGGAAATGTAAAAAAACCCATCACCTTAGTAGCTGATTTTTGCACCCTGAAGTTCTTTGGACGAGGAGAACCACTGTGCCTCCACTCTTTTGACTGCTCCCCGTTTCCAGGGTCATACAAATAAATCCAGGTCTCATCCATAGTGACCAGTCCATCCAGAAAGTTCTTATCAGTTCAGAAACGTTGACAAATAGTGTGGTGTATGGAGTGAGTGTGGAGGTGGTACCTGTATGCAGCTGCACGTCTGGGTATATGTCCGTCTTCTCAAGATCCTGTTCATTACAATCGGCCTTGCACACCACAGTATCAGAAACAAAAAATATAAAAAAGAGCAAGTTGTGATGTATTATTCATATTAAGACACTTAGAATAGGGTCAATCATGATAAATAGGACTTAAATGATTATGGGCAAAAATCGCAGGACATGTTAGAGAAAAAGGAGGGCAGAAGTGTGGGCAGAAAAATCATACGCCAAAATATACATACAGCGGTTCAGTCAATACAATTCATAACATAAGGCTGCACATTCCTGCAACTTGTGTGAACGCCCCCTGACGAAGGTAGTGAACTGAAACACGTGTCGGGAGCCTTATCACCATCAGCGGGGAATCCACTCATTGTAAGTAAATACATTGGTTTTGATGGCTGCTCTTCTGTGTATTATCTAGCGGTTAGCTCTGGTCCATATTGACTGATCGTATTTATTGATGCAAATACGTTTAGTGTAGATAGGGAGCTACTATTAACCAGGTAAGAGTTACATACACTCACATGGTTATAGTGACACCCAGTGGCGTCCTGTAAAATGACTGCTTTATGAACCATGAGGGAGCCTTATCACCATCAGCGCGGAATCCATTCATTGTAAGTAAATACATTGGTTTTGATGGCTGCTCTTCTGTGTATTATCTAGCGGTTAGCTCCGGTCCATATTGACTGATCGCATCTATTGATGCAAATACGTTTAGCATAGATAGGGAGCTACTACTAACCAGGTGAGAGTTATACACACGCACATGGTTATAGTGACATCTAGTGGCGTCCCGTAAAATGACTGCTTTATGAACCATGAGTTGTAACCATGAATGAGATGGGGGACTCTGTGCTTTTGCATGCTTTTAGGTTCTCCAATATAGAATATATGGTTATCTATGTATCCTTGGCATATATATAATTATTATAAGGACCGTGCTATTGGATTTGTATATGTACGTGATACTAATTGGAGTACCTTGTATGCACAGGTACTAGAGTCCTCCCTTTGAATATTTCATACAAGTTGCAGGAATGTGCAGCCTTATGTAATGAATTGTATTGACAGAACCGCTGTATGTATATTTTGGCGTATGATTTTTCTGCCCACACTCACACTTGTTGTATTTATATGAAAAATACATAATAAAATATTAATAAAAAGTACATTGTACTGTAATTCCTGTCTATTGGTCTTTTGGGCTTTTATGATCGCTTTTTTCTCCTCCAGTATCAGAAACAAGTCGACCATTAGATAAACCGCAATAACTTTACTGAACAATTGATTTGCAGACAGTTTCCATTTCTTCAAGGCAGATTTTTCATCATCGTCATTTACATACATTCTTTCCTGTACCGAGCCCGGCATTGCAGTTACGGCAACCATGGGGCAGTTTATCCTCTCTTTTCGGACCAAGGGACGCCTGTTTGCTCCTCTCCCTCCATACTGGAATTACGCCTCACTGCGGAAAACCTCATACTCCACTGCATCCTACTTTCCTCCTTCTTTTCATTCTTTCTTCTGCCTGACACCTCCACACCACCCACTCCACTCTGCTTCATCTGACCCTGCAGGTCCTGTCACTTGTCACTCTCTTTCCCTATCTGCCTATACCCGAAAATCTATGCCCTACATCTCCTCCTGAGCTGGGTACCGTCCTCCCCTACTTAACCCCTGCCGTCCTGTCACTCCCTCTGCATTCTCTCACACTAGGGGACCAGGGACCCAGTGACACCTAGTGGCAGTCGGCCAAATTACACAGTAGAACACATGCAAGATATAATACAGTAAAACACAAGTGTGTACAAATACAGTACATTAAGATAAACCAATTCACCATACATATTTGGGGGCGGTAGGGCGCTGGACACCCTATTACAGACATGCTACTAAATCCGACCCTCTGAACGGTGTAGTGGGTATCCTGTGCAATGCAATCCCACGCAAACAGAACGCAGCAGTACTTTGTGTATCCACCCTAGAGACCAACTAGGAGGGCAACCACCTTTAAGTCACCACATAGGGGCCACAAATGTTGATCATAGTTCAAGAAGGTCAACAGCTGTTTCATGTTGTCATTAGTTTTTTTTTCATGTGGACGGCACAACCAACTGGAATTGAAGGTAAGCAAGATGGCTTTTAGGCTTGTTTTGGAAGAATCGATGAAGAGCCTCCATTCCTCTGGATTATGACTTATCTTTAGCGCTTCCATTAAATTGTTGATGTTGTTACATGCCACAAAATCGCCTTCCATGAAGAAGAATTGGCCAAGATCTTTATCACCGTTACAGAACAATGAAATCCGAACATTGTCCACTAGGAGCCGGGAACCCAAGAGCTCAGCCTTACTCCTGGCCTGGGCATATTCAAATCTCTAATAAGATGGCTCAGGTCAATAGCGATCGCAGCATTTAGTTGCAGGGAGTGGGAGTGCGCTCCTCTCCAAGCAATCAAGACCCCCGCGATGTGATCACGGGGTCCAATTGTTGGCATGGTGACCCGAGGTCTAAGAGGTGAGCATGGTCTCAGAGGCTTCTGTCACTGTAAAGGTATAATCCATTGCAATGCTGGTGCTGTGAGAATACAAAATATTTTTCTATATGCTTTTTACTGTGAGAATATATATATATATATATATATATACACACACACACACACACAAAGGGCAGACCAAACGTTTGGACACACCTCCTCTTTCAAAGAGTTTTCTTTATTTTCATGACACTAAAAATTGTAGATTCACATTCAAGGCATCAAAATTATGAATTAACACATGTGGAATGAAATACTTAAAAAAGTGTGAAACAACTGAAAATATGTCTTATATTCTAGGTTCTTCAAAGTAGCCTCCTTTTGCTTTCATTACTACTTTGCACTTTATTGGCATTCTCTTGATGAGCTTCAAGAGGTAGTCACCGGAAATGGTTTTCCAACAGTCTTGAAGGAGTTCCCAGAGATGCTTAGCACTTGTTGGCCCTTTTGCCTTCACTCTGTGGTCCAGCTCACCCCAAACCATCTCGATTGGGTTCAGGTCTGGTGACTGTGGAGGCCAGGTCATCTGGCGTAGCATCCCATCACTCTCCTTCTTAGTCAAATAGCCCTTACACAGCCTGGAGGTGTGTGTGGGGTCATTGTCCTGTTGAAAAATAAATTATGGTCCAACTAAACGCAAACCAGATGGAATTGCATGCCACTGCAAGATGCTGTGGTAGGCATGCTGGTTCTGTATGCCTTCAATTTTGAATAAACTCCCAACAGTGTCAGCAGCAAAGCACCTCCACACCATCACACCTCCTCCTCCATGCTTCACGGTGGGAACCAGGCATGAAGAGTCCATCCGTTCACCTTTTCTACAAAGACACGATGGTTGGATCCAAAGATCTCAAATTTGGACTCATCAGACCAAAGCACAGATTTCCACTGGTCTAATGTCCATTCCTTGTGTTCTTTAGCCCAAACAAGTCTCTTCTGCTTGTTGTCTGTCCTTAGCAGTGGTTTCCTAGCAGCTATTTTACCATGAAGGTCTGCTGCACAAAGTCTCCTCTTAATAGTTGTTTTAGAGATGAGGTGTGTCCAAACTTTTGGACTGTACTATATATATATATACATATATATATATATATATTTTCCTATATGCTTTTCTTTTTTATATGAGTAAGAAGGAAGAGTCTGTTTTCTGATTACTGCTGGTATCAGGAAGGCAAGTATGTCTACGCCAAGGTCGGCAGCTGAAGACTGATACAAAGGAGCGGAATGCAGATGTTGATAAGAAAGACTGGCTATCTGCGCAAGTCCAAATTTAATGGCCTGTGGTGCTACATGCCAAAAACTCTGCAAGATATGGAGTTGGAGACACAGGAGGGGCTGGTGGGGAAGTCCCAAAAAATGCATAAACGTCACAGGTTTTCTGCATATGCGTTAATATAGCCAATGGCATACTTAGGAATTTAACTAAAAGATTAACTCATTACTGCTCTATAAAAGGCTTGTAAAAAAAAATAAAGCTGTCTTGTGCACCTTCACTGAGAAGGAATTCGTACCTGCTAATCTGTGTGGTGTGGATTTCTTTGCCGACTCTCAGTGACTATTAATCAGAGATTACAGCAGTCATTCACTGTTCAGAAGGAGATTTCCCAAAAACTATGGAATTTCTCCTTGACAGTGCATTGTAATGGATTATACCAGCGATCAATGTAATAAAAGTTAATGTCCCAGAGAGGGACTAAGTAAAAAAGTAAAAATAAAAATAGGACAAAAGATAAATACATAAACATAATAAATACATAAACATAAATAAATCACAAAGAGCAAAAAATTATGATACCAATAAATCTGTTTATGTAAAAAGATAAACAAAAAAGTACACATATTTGGTATCACTGAAAATGTCATCTTGTCCCCCAAAAAATAAGCCACGCTATAGCTCTGTCAGCAGAGAAATAAAAAAGCTATAGGTCTCAGAATACAGCAATGCAAAACAATTCTTTTTTTTCTATAAAATTGTTTTTATGGTGTAAAAGAGGCAACACATAGAAAGCAATATAAATGTGGTATCGCTGTATTCGTACTGACTAAAAGCATAAAGCTGTTTTATCACTTTTACAATACCGTAAACAGTAGAAAAACAAAACAAAAAAAACCCCAAAACTGTTCCAGAATTGCTGTTTCTTCTTGATTCTGCTTCACAAAAAGTGGAATAGAAAACGATCAAAAAACATTTTGTAGCCCAAAATGGTACCAATAAAAACTCCAACTAATCTCGCAAAAAACACCAGAAAATTAAAAACAACTATAGCCTTCAAAATTCGATGATGCAAAAACCCTTTTTGTAAAAAAGCGTTTTTAATGTGATAGTAGCCAAAACTAAAAAAAATATATAAATCTGGCATTGCTGTCCTAAGACATAAAACCGCCTAATCATTTGTCCACCTTTTTATGTGTCTTTTTAGACGTGCATAAAAGTGAGGTCAACAACAGTTTTCTGCATCTTTGATAAAAAGTACACTACTGAGGAAAGCCCAAACAAAGTGCGGAGTAACTCTGCTGCCTCAGTGAATGGATCCGTCAGGGGATTCATCTGATTCACATATTTCGAAGTTGTAGATGGAAATCCTAATGTAAGGGCCCAGCATAGAGCACAGGATAAATGTGAAGTGATCCAAAAGGTTTTGTACCCCAAAGTGCCACCAATAGTATTCAACTCAATCCACAAAAACATTAGTCCCTACTCAGGTACATCCAGGGGCGGATTAAGGGTAACCAGGGCCCCTGGCTGTTCTGGATCTATGGGCCCCTCCCCATCCCTACACATGGGTCATGTGACGGGTCCATCATCATACACCTGAAACAGATAATTTCTGAAAAATAGTTGCCGAAACTGTAACCTTAAAAACATCCACTAATCTAATAAATATACCCTTCAGTTTATAAAAAAAACCCCAAACAATAAGTTTGGGGCAATTTATTGCCCGTGGTGCACAATATCGTTAACCCCCATCACACGTACTTACCTCCCTCACGACGTCGCTGTGGGCGGTGAACATCCTTTTCCTGAAGGGGGAGGGACGTTCGGCGTCACAGCGACGTCACACAGCGGCCGCCCAATAGAAGCGGAGGGGCGGAGATGAGCGGGACGTAACATCCCGCTCACCTCCTTTCTTCCGCATTGCCGGCGGGACGCAGGTAAGCTGTGTTCGTCGTTCCCGGGGTGTCACAGGTAGTGATGTGTGCTGCCTTAGGAACGACGAGTAACCGGCGCGCAGAAGGAGGAACGACATTATGAAAATGAACGACGTGTCAACGAGCAACGATAAGGTATTTTTGCTCATTAACAGTCGTTCGGAGGTGTCACACGCTACGACATCTCTAGCGACGAGAATGTGTGTCACGAATTCCGTGACCCGGACGACATCTCGTTAGATATATCGTAGCGTGTGACGGGGCCTTTAGTCTTAAGCCCGCTTTACACGCTACAATATATCTTACGATGTGTCGGCGGAGTCACGTCGTGACGCACATCCGGCATCGTAAGGTACATTGTAGTGTGTGACAGGTACGTGCGATTGCGATTGAACGTTAAAACGTTCATCGCACGCACGTCGTTCAATTCCTAAAAATTGAACGTCAGATTGTTCATTGTACCCGGTGTAGCACACATCGCAGTGTGTGACACCCCGGGAACGATGAACAGATCTCACCTGCGTCCTGCGGCTCCCGCTGGCAATGCGGAAGGAAGTAGGTGGGTGGGATGTTTACGTCCCGCTCATCTCCGCCCCTCCGCTTCTATTGGCCGGGTGCCGCGTGACGTCGATGTGACGCCGAACGACCCTCCCACTCCAGGAAGTGGACGTTCGCCGCCCACATCGAGGTCGTATGGACAGGTAAGTACGTGTGACGGGGGTTAGTCGTTTGTGCAGCACATTCAACAAATTGAACATGCCGCACATACGATGGGGGCGGTTACGATCCCATACGATATCGTATGCGAAATCGTAACATGTAAAGCAGGCTTTAGACATCCTGCTAGATTTGCACAAGTTATGGAATAAAATTGTTTTTTACCCTTACTTCTTGGACGTGATGCTGGAAACAACTTTTTTCTATTGCCGGACTTTGCCTCTTTGAACATGGAGCTGCCCTCCCTGCACCGTCCCCCAGAGAAAGGACCCAGGTGATGCATTTACAGGGTGAGCTGAGATCCTGCTCTGCATACTTACCATGAACCATCCACAGTCCCACCATCACTCTTGGAAAAACTCCAATTCTGCAAACAGTCCTCATCAATCAAACATTAACCGCTAGTCATCATTCTGACAGCCCGAAAAAAGCTGTATGCACCGTTTTTCAGGACATCAAAATGACAAGCCCAAGACAGAATCATCAGCTGTATGCGTATATCTAATATATAAAGCTGTGTATATATATATATATATATATATATATATATGTGTGTGTGTGTGTGTGTGTGCGCATTTGTGTATATATATACATGTATATATGTATGTGTGTGTGTATGATGTATGTGTGTATGATGTATGTGTGTGTGTATGATGTATGTGTGTGTGTGTATGATGTATGTGTGTGTGTATGATGTATGTGTGTATGTGTGTGTGTGTATGTATGTGTGTGTGTGTGTATGATATGTGTGTGTGTATGATATGTGTGTGTGTGTGTGTATGTAAGTCCGCTAAAGGAATCCGCACCATCACATTTACAATCACAATATTTTACACAGACACCCCATTTGACTCAGGGAATGTCATAGACTACGTTTTGAGGGGAAAATTTAACCCCGTGCTTTACAGTTATATACCAAAAAACGTGCTTACATTAAAGTCAATGGAGAGGTGATTGGTTGCTATAGGCAACGAAAGACATTCTTAGTATAAGAAGCTTATGTGTGAGGTAATATGATTTCTGTGGAGAGACAGATAGAGACTGACAGAGAGACAAAGAGAGAGAGAACCAGAGAAAGAGACAGCCAGCCAGGGAGAGAAAGAGACAGCCAGCCAGCAAGAGAAAGAGACAGCCAGCCAGGGAAAGAGACAGCCAGCCAGGGAAAGAGACAGCCAGCCAGAGAAAGAGACAGCCAGCCAGGGAGAGAAAGAGCCAGCCAGCCAGGGAGAGAAAGAGCCAGCCAGCCAGGGAGAGACAGCCAGCCAGAGAGTGAAAGAGACATCCAGCCAGGGAGTGAAAGAGACAGCCAGCCAGAGAGAGAGACAGCCAGCCAGGGAGTGAAAGAGACAGCCAGCCAGAGAAAGAGACAGCCAGCCAGGGAGAGAAAGAGACAGCCAGCCAGGGAGAGAAAGAGACAGCCAGCCAGGGAGAGAAAGACAGCCAGCCAGGAAGAGAAAGAGACAGCCAGCCAGGGAGAGAAAGAGACAGCCAGCCAGGGAAAGAGAGAGCCAGCCAGGAAGAGAAAGAGACAGCCAGCCAGGGAGAGAAAGAGACAGCCAGCCAGGGAGAGAAAGAGACAACCAGGGGAGAGAAAGAGGCAACCAACCAGCCAGAGAGAGAAAGAGACAGCCAGCCAGGGAGAGAAAGAGACAACCAGGGGAGAGAAAGAGACAACCAACCAGCCAGAGAGAGAAAGAGACAGCCAGCCAGGGAGAGAAAGAGACAGCCAACCAGGGAGAGAAAGAGACAACCCGGGGAGAGAAAGAGACAGCCAGACAGCCAGGGAGAGAAAGAGACAGACAGGGAGAGAAAGAGACAGCCAACCAGCCATAGAGAGAAAGAGACAGCCAGCCAGGGAGAGAAAGAGACAGCCAACCAGGGAGAGAAAGAGACAACCAGGGGAGAGAAAGAGACAACCAACCAGCCAGAGAGAGAAAGAGACAGCCAGTCATGGAGAGAAAGAGACAGCCAACCAGGGAGAGAAAGAGACAACCAGGGGAGAGAAAGAGACAGCCAGACAGCCAGAGAGAGAAAGAAAGAGACAGCCAGCCAGAGAAAGAGACCGCCAGCCAGAGAAAGAGACAGCCAGCCAGAGAAAGAGACAGCCAGCCAGGTAGTGAAAGGGACAGCCAGCCATGGAGAGAAAGAGACAGGCAGCCAGAGAAAGAGACAGCCAGCCAGGGAGAGAAAGAGAGAGCCAACCAACCAGGGAGAGAAAGACAGCCAGCCAGGGAGAGAAAGAGACAGCCAGCCAGAGAAAGAGACAGCCAGCCAGGGAGAGAAAGAGACAGCCAGCCAGGGAGAGAAGGAGACAGCCAGCCAGAGAAAGAGACAGCCAGCCAGGGAGAGAAAGAGACAGCCAGCCAGGGAGAGAAGGAGACAGCCAAACAGCCAGCCAGAGAAAGAGACAGCCAGCCAGAGGGAGACAGCCAGACAGGGAGAGAAAGAGAAAGCCAGCTAGAGAAAGAGACAGCCAGCCAGGGAGAGAAAGAGACAGCCAGCTAGAGAAAGAGACAGCCAGCCAGGGAGAGAAAGAGACAGCCAGCCAGGGAGAGAAAGAGACAGCCAGCCAGAGGGAGACAGCCAGCCAGGGAGAGAAAGAGAAAGCCAGCCAGAGAAAGAGACAGCCAGCCAGGGAGAGAAAGAGACAGCTAGCCAGGGAGAGAAAGAGAAAGCCAGCCAGAGGGAGACAGCCAGCCAGGGAGAGAAAGAGAAAGCCAGCCAGAGAAAGAGACAGCCAGCCAGGGAGAGAAAGAGACAGCCAGCCAGGGAGAGAAAGAGACAGCCAGCCAGAGAAAGAGACAGCCAGCCAGGGAGAGAAAGAGACAGCCAGCCAGGGAGAGAAGGAGACAACCAAACAGTCAGCCAGAGAAAGAGACAGCCAGCCAGAGGGAGACAGCCAGCCAGGGAGAGAAAGAGAAAGCCAGCCAGAGAAAGAGACAGCTAGCCATGGAGAGAAAGAGACAGCCAGCCAGGGAGAGAAAGAGACAGCCAGCCAGGGAGAAAAAGAGATAGCCAGGCAGGGAGAGCAAGAGACAGCCAGCCAGGGAGAGAAAGAGACAGCCAGCCAGGGAGAGAAAGAGACAGCCAGCCAGGGAGAGAAAGAGACAGCCAGCCAGGGAGAGAAAGAGACAGCCAGCCAGGGAGAAAAAGAGCTAGCCAGCCAGGGAGAGCAAGAGACAGCCAGCCAGGGAGAGAAAGAGACAGCCAGCCAGGGAGAGAAAGAGACAGCCAGCCAGAGAAAGAGACAGCCAGCCAGGGAGAGAAAGAGACAGCCAGCCAGGGAGAGCAAGAGACAGCCAGCCAGGGAGAGAAAGAGACAGCCAGCCAGAGAAAGAGACAGCCAGCCAGGGAGAAAAAGAGACAGCCAGCCAGGGAGAGAAAGAGACAACCAGCCAGGGAGAGAAAGAGACAGCCAGAGTACCTGCACATACACACACAGCTCTACAACAAGCACATCTCCTTACACACTATACATTACTACTTCTTGCAGAGCAGGGGAGAAGACACTAGGAGTTGCAGGGAGGCTGCTGCAGCTGAATAACAGGACCTGCAGGTCATGTGATCAGGCTAAGACCCTTTTCAGCCTCCATTCTGCTCCAGTCCATTTCCTCCCCTGCTCTGCCCCAATCACATAGATCAGAGCAGAAAGAGAGGGCAGCTCTCTATGAGCGACCCGGGCCCCTCATTACCCTGATGGCGGCCCCGTCCTGCCGATTTGCTGCAGGGAGGGGGAAAGACTCAGCATCTTTTAAATGTTTCATGCGGATTATAATGGGGGCAATTTACTTTTTGGAGCATGGGCCCCCTGGAGCCTTGGGCCCCGGGCGGTAGCCCAGATTGCCCTCATTATAATCCGCCTATGGGTACATCATCTTTAATATAGGAGGTTTCCACGTTACTAGTGGCACAAAGGCTCTAGACAAGAGCTATGCTCCCCCCAAAAAAAACAATACCAGCAAAATCGGAGCTCTCAAATCCAAATACACCCCTTCCTTTTGAGCCTCCGCAATATGCCTAAACCACAGTTTACATCCACTTGTTTGGTATTGTTGTAGTGAGGAAGCCCAAATAATTTACAGGGTGGGTGTCTCAAAAAGCAAAATCATCACTACACTCATAGATGAATTCCCAGAGGTGTTTCCAAAATGGGGTCATTTAAGGGAGTTTCTACTGATCCGGCACTTAGGGGCTCTGCAAAAAATTGTAAATCTGGGATTAAAACAACATTTCATTTGTAAAAATGTAATTATTTTTTCTTCATCGACCAATAATATAACATTTTGTGACACACCTGTGATGTTAATATGCTCACTGCACCCCTAGAAGAATTCATTGAGTGGTGCAGTTCGTAAAATGGGGTCACTTGTGGGGTATTTCTGCTCTTTTGGCACTGCTCTGCCAATGGGACATCAAATCATTCTACCAAAATCTGAAGTCAAATATGACACTCCTTCCCTTCTTAACTTTGCCTTAGGACTCTTTCACACGTACGTGCCTCCGGTACGTGTTCGGCAGTTTTCTCACGTACCGGAGACACGTAGACACATACACCAATGTTACCCTATGGTAACAGGCACATTAACGTAAATTCACACGGAACGTGTGTCCGTGTGGATTGAACGTTTGTGCGTGTTTAAAAACGGCCGACATGTCCACGTATCCTCCGGCATCACGGGTGTCACACGGCCCGCACCCGTACCACACGGATGTAGTGTGGATGCGGTCCCGTGTTACACGCGCCGGAGAAACACATGTGCCATTGTAAAAATAAAAAAAACACAAACTTACCTCCACCAGCCCTGCAGTCTCTGCCGCGGCTGTCACCTGCATCCGACCCCCAGTGAATTTCAACAACGCATCTTCTTCACTGGGGGCCGGAAGCAGCGTCAGCGGGGCGTGGCCTGTGCCAGACACTGTCATTCAGCACCACAGACAGCTCCGGAAGAATCAGGTAAGGCAGGACTTTCCGTTCTATGTGTGTTATTACGTATAACACACGAAGAACACGCATGTGCCACAAACACGGCACACGGGGAGCATACCACCCCTTTAATACGTCCGTGAAAAAATGGTTCTTTTTTTTCACATATGTGTGAAAGAGGCCTTAAAAGTAGTTCCTAATTACATGGAGGGTATTGGTGCACTCAGGAAAAAATGACACAACAAACCATAAGGTCCTTTTTTTTCTTATTAGCCCATATAAAAATGAAAAACTTGGGGCTAAAACTAAAATTTTTGTGCAAAAAGTGTAATTATTCTTTCTTCACCGCTCAGTGGTATAACATTTTATGACACACCTGTGGTGTCAATATAATCACTACACCTCTGGATGAGTTAATTGAGGGGTGTGATTTGTAAAATGGGGTCACTTGTGGGGTTTCTGCTTTTCTGGCATATCAGGGGCTCTGCCAATGTGACATGGCACCTCTAAACCATTCCAACTAAATCTGAACTCCAATTTGACTTTCCTTCCCTTCTGAGCTTTTCAGTGCCTCAAAAGTAGTTTTCGACCACGTATGGGGTATTGGTGCACTCAGGAGAAATAGCACAACAAATGCAACATGTTTGTGGGAAAATTGTGTTTTTTCATTTTTATGGCTCAGCTTTATACAATTCTGTAAAGCATCTGTGGGTTCAAGGTCCTTACCACACATCTAGATAAATTGCTTGTGGGTCCTAGTTTTCAAAATGGGGTCAAATGTGGGAAGTTTCCACTGTTCAGGCACCTCAGGGGCTCTGCAAAACATGACATGGCATCTACTGACAATTCCAGCGAATTTTGTGCTCCAAATGTCAAATGATGCTCCTTCCCTTCTGAGCCCTGCTGTGCACTCAAACAGTAGTTTTCCACTACATATGGGGTATCAGAGTAGTCAGGAGAAATTTTAAAACAAATCAAATGGTGCATTTTTGTGAAAATTAAAAATTTGTGGCACGAGCAACATGTTTGTGGGAAAAGTGTATTTTTTTCATTTTCAGAGCTCGCTCTTACAAAATTATGTGAAGCTCCTGGGGGGTTCAAGTTGCTCACCACATATCTGCATAAATTCCTTGTGGGGCCTAGTTTCCTAGGCAAATAGCTGAATCCAGGCAAAATAGGTGGTAGGAAAGGGAGACCTAAAATATAACTTTTATTTCACGTGCTTGGTAAAAAGTGAACCTAGGCTCACTAAGGGGTGAGTAAAAACAAACCACAGACGTAATATCCTGTTGGAACACAGGGACAAAAGAAACAGACCAAATAAATCTTGGCCCTTGGTGATAGGGTACGGCAAAAGCTGGCCTCAAAATTAGGTTGAGGATGCTACCAAAAAAGCCACCCACCACGGTATATATTAACAATTGTACTGATGCACAGCCCTACTAATTTATAAAGCTGAATTTGATAACAGCATAAGGGCATGTGTCTCAAGTATCAAAAGAGTGGACCACAGGGAGTCATATTAAATTGTCCCATAAGGGAACGATCTTACCCGGTCCAGCTGATATATAGGAAGGGCGACATATGGGAGGACCACCAAAAACGGCTTTTCAGGGAGGCTGTCCACCAGCTCATCAAATCCCACAGTAATAATGCCAGAGGGTCACTTCCATACTAGGGCAGGTACTCACTCCCAACGCGTTTCATGGAGAACAATCATCAGGGGAGTCTGGTGAGTTAAATCATGTATGGCCCATACCATCCTATGTGGCCATTTTATTATGCCCAAAGAATTTCTAAATAGAAACAAAAAGTTCACAATAAGCCCTCATATACAAATACAAGAATAGAGGCCTATTTTCTTTGCCCCACAAATCATATACTCACCGCACTCTTGAGTGCGTCAGTTATAAGCCTCTTCAAAAGTGCCGCGCTCCGTTCCCGGAAGCGGGCTCCCTCTTATACAGAGGCGCATGCGCAGTAGCATCGTCCCGGCCGATGACGCGTGTTCCCAGAAGACACTAGGACCGGAAACACGCGTCATCGGCTGCCGCATCGCAACAAGGCGGGCGCGGCCTCACCAGGTAAACGTCATATCCTGGAGAGTGACGCCTGCTAGACAGCACAAACCAGAGCACGGAGCCCGTTGCCATAGCAACGCACAGCAGCTCCGGTTCTGCCTGCAGAACATCAATATATAGAAAAACCATGTTTGTTAATTACTCGAGTCAAAACATGGTGGGTATAAATAGCTATGACGGCAGCATTTGTATCATAGTGATGGTACAGTATAGACCCGTCCACATAAGCCCTAATGATATTTGTATAGAAAAGATTACCACCTATAAGAAAGGGCCATACTTAATACTTTTGGAAACAGGGGGGGGGTTTTAGACAACCAATATCACCTGAGGAGCAAGGGACAATCAAACCCGTAACTACAAGCGGGGCTCCTCAGGTGATAAACTTGTCTTCTAGATCCCTCTCTGAGATGGACTTGTCCATTCTTAACAAGGGTTTGTCCTTTGTCCCTACAACGGACTTTGATGAGTTTGAGGTGATTAAGGATCTGCATCTTTTTGCCAGACGCCTGAAATGGAAAAAATTCTTTGATAAACAAAAAGAAAAAAACTCGGCTGAATTGGGGATTCCAGGAGAACTCCTGGAGGATGTGAAGTTACTTTTCCACCTTGGAGACATGAACCCGAATGATTTTGGTGAAGGGCCCTTCACTAATTTGAAAAATAAGAGTGTCAGGATGCCTCCCGTCATGACGGAAATAGATGCTGTCGATGTCTTTGTTAACTTGGTGATGGAGGATGTGAGAAACAGCAGGGGCTTTTGCGGAAGTCAATATAATTTGACCAAAAATGAGATGCTCAGTCTCAAAAATCTAGAGAGAGACTCCAGTATCACCATAAAGCCCTCTGACAAAGGGGGGAATGTGGTGATACTGGACTCTAGCGCCTATAAAGAGATCTGTCTAAAGATCCTTAGTGACAAACTTTGTTACGCGAAATTGGACTCCAACCCTATTCCGGGGTATAAAGAAGAACTAAAAACCCTGCTCGGGGAGGCTTTGGAGTCCAACATCATTGATAAAAACGAATATGAATTCCTTTTACCAACTTTTCCAGTGGTGGCGACCTTTTACACTTTACCGAAAGTGCACAAGGGTTTAAATCCCTTAAAGGGTCGCCCCATTGTTTCGGGTATAGGAGGCATAACTGAGAAACTGAGCATTTACATTGATAAAATTCTACGACCCTTTGTGCTGTCTCTCAATTCCTACCTAAGAGACACGACAGACTTCTTACGCCGCATAGAGGACATCTTCTTGGAGGATGGCATGCTCCTATGCAGCATCGACGTAGAGGCGCTGTATTCCTCCATTCCACATACAGCAGGAATAGGAGCTGTCAAATACTACCTAGAATCCAGAGGAAGTCAATTCCGCCAACACAATGACTTTGTCATGAAGGCACTTAAATTCTGCCTGACAAAAAACGTCTTCACCTTTGGAGGGAGTTTCTATCACCAGCTCAGGGGGACTGCGATGGGGAGTTGTTGTGCCCCGTCGTATGCGAACCTCCTCCTGGGCTGGTGGGAGGAGACTGTGGTGTTTGGCGGCCACCTGGACACCGAGGACGTCGTCCTATGGCTTAGATACATCGACGACGTCTTCGTTGTCTGGAAGGGGCAGGTATGTGATTTCCATCATTTTATGGCTAAATTAAATGACAATGGGATTGGCCTGAGGTTCACCAGCGAGATTGGTGGGGAAAGACTGTCTTTCCTTGATGTGATGGTGGAGAGAGGGCCGGGTGGTCGTTTGGTCACCAGCACTTTTAGAAAAACTACATCTTCGAATTCCCTGTTGAAGTGGGAAAGTGCTCACCCTGTCCCCCTAAAAAGAGGAATTCCAAAGGGGCAATTCATAAGGATGCGGCGTAACTGCTCGGAGGAAGTGGGCTTTAACAAGCAGGCAGTTGATTTGATGGGACGCCTAAAAGAAAGAGGCTACCCCGAAGGCATTATCCACAAGGCCTACAATGAGGTACGCAATGTGGATCGTACTAAACTTCTAAACCCCAATCAAAAGAAGGAGGAGTCTGTTGATATTCTTAGATTCATTACTACTTTCAACAATGGGGCGGGTGCCTTCAGGGGAATCCTCTCGAAGTATTGGCATTTCCTACAGATGGATCCTCTGATTGATAAACATCTTTTGAAGTATCCTTCTATTACCTATAGGAGGGCCAAGTCCCTGGGTGATAGACTTGTCCATAGCCATTTCAGTGAGGATGGACCGGTGGGAACAACGAATGCGGTCTATGGATCTTTTAAATGTCATGACTGTGTCAATTGTAAATACATCGAGGAAGGAAGGGAGTTCGCTAATTACAACAACAAAAAGAGTTTTTCCATAAGATCACTGATCACTTGCAAATCAAGGGGAGTCATATACAGGGTTAAGTGTATGTGTGGAAAACTCTATATTGGAAAAACCATTAGAGAGTTGCGAAGACGTGTTGGCGAACACAAAAATGATATCCTCAAGAAAAATGACACACCGGTTGCTAGACATATCAACAATTTTCATGATGGCGATCTGAAAAGCTTTACGATTATGGGGATTGATGTCATTCGCCCCCTATCAGGGGAGGGAATTGGGACAAGACGATACTCCGGAAGGAGTGTTACTGGATCTACAGCCTCAACACCATGGCACCGATGGGCCTAAATGAGTCCCTGTCCTTCACCCCCTTCCTTTAGGAGCACTGCAGGGTTTAGGGTAAGTGTAGGAGGGAAAGACGACGGCTGAGTGGGGGCACCATGGGCGTGGGGGACTTTAGGGTGCCGACCCCCACATGATAGGTAGGGTCAGAGGGTTCGCTAGGTTAACATCACAGTAGGTACCCTACATACACCCCAAATAAACCCCCCCCCCCTCTTTTCCAGTCTTGGCCGGTATAAATTCCCCCCCCCTTTTCGCACCCCCTCTTGTATAGCTTGTTATGCTCCGCTTCTGTTCCCGCTGGTCTTTCCTCACTCAGAAATACTTAATGTGCAAATATGTCACCGTTATACCTATATGGATGTTTTAGTGACTGTCACTCTGGGACGGTGACATATGGACATAATGCGTATTTTTCCAGCAATTTTTCCTTATGTATACCCCTGGCCCTGATACTTGCAATTTTGTTACCTCTCCGGGCAGTCTGGAACTGCTTTATCATATTTTGATTTGTTAAGTATGGCCCTTTCTTATAGGTGGTAATCTTTTCTATACAAATATCATTAGGGCTTATGTGGACGGGTCTATACTGTACCATCACTATGATACAAATGCTGCCGTCATAGCTATTTATACCCACCATGTTTTGACTCGAGTAATTAACAAACATGGTTTTTCTATATATTGATGTTCTGCAGGCAGAACCGGAGCTGCTGTGCGTTGCTATGGCAACGGGCTCCGTGCTCTGGTTTGTGCTGTCTAGCAGGCGTCACTCTCCAGGATATGACGTTTACCTGGTGAGGCCGCGCCCGCCTTGTTGCGATGCGGCAGCCGATGACGCGTGTTTCCGGTCCTAGTGTCTTCTGGGAACGCGCGTCATCGGCCGGGACGATGCTACTGCGCATGCGCCTCTGTATAAGAGGGAGCCCGCTTCCGGGAACGGAGCGCGGCACTTTTGAAGAGGCTTATGACTGACGCACTCAAGAGTGCGGTGAGTATATGACTTGTGGGGCAAAGAAAATAGGCCTCTATTCTTGTCTTTGTATATGAGGGCTTATTGTGAACTTTTTGTTTCTATTTAAAAATTCTTTGAGCATAATAAAATGGCCACATAGGATGGTATGGGCCATACATGATTTAACTCACCAGACTCCCCTGATGATTGTTCTCCATGAAACGCGTTGGGAGTGAGTACCTGCCCTAGTATGGAAGTGACCCTCTGGCATTATTACTGTGGGATTTGATGAGCTGGTGGACAGCCTCCCTGAAAAGCCGTTTTTGGTGGTCCTCCCATATGTCGCCCTTCCTATATATCAGCTGGACCGGGTAAGATCGTTCCCTTATGGGACAATTTAATATGACTCCCTGTGGTCCACTCTTTTGATACTTGAGACACATGCCCTTATGCTGTTATCAAATTCAGCTTTATAAATTAGTAGGGCTGTGCATCAGTACAATTGTTAATATATACCATGGTGGGTGGCTTTTTTGGTAGCATCCTCAACCTAGTTTTGAGGCCAGCTTTTGCCGTACCCTATCACCAAGGGCCAAGATTTATTTGGTCTGTTTCTTTTGTCCCTGTGTTCCAACAGGATATTACGTCTGTGGTTTGTTTTTACTCACCCCTTAGTGAGCCTAGGTTCACTTTTTACCAAGCACGTGAAATAAAAGTTATATTTTAGGTCTCCCTTTCCTAGCACCTATTTTGCCTGGATTCAGCTATTTGCCTAGGTTGATACTGTGGATCCTCTGGGTATTTTGCTATTGGGGCCTAGTTTCCAAAATGGGGTCACTTGTGGGCGGATTCCACAGTTTAGGCACATGAGGGGCTCTCCAAACGTAACATGGCGTCCGCTAACGCTTTCAGCCAATGTTGTGTTCCAAGAGTCGAATGGCGCTCCTCTCCTTCCAGACCATGTCATGCACCCAAACAGTAGTTTTCCACCACATATGGGGTATTGGCGTACTCAAGAGAAAATCACAACAAATTGTATGGTGCATTTTTTTCTGTTATCCTAATTTGGGGCTAAAGTAACATTTTTTGTGGAAAAAAGTAAAATTTCCATTTTTTTCCTTCCACATTCCTTTAGCTCCTTTGAAGCACCTGAAGGGTTAACAAACTTCTTCTATGTGATTGTTAACATTTTGATGGGTGCTGTTTTTAAAATGTTGTCACTTTTGGGTATTTTATGTCACATAGGTCTCTCAAAGTCACTTCAAATGTGATGTGGTTCCTAAAAAATTGAAGTAGATGTTATTTAGTAACTATTTTGTGTGACATAAATCTCTGGTTTGAGAGCATAAAATTTAAAAGTTTGAAAAGTGCAAACTTTTTGAATATTTTCTCCAAAGCATCCAAAGGATTTTCATCCATAGGATTCCTCTACCTCTTGGGCACAATTTCTTCCTACCCCTCACTTCTTCTCCTCCCCCTTTTTCTTTAGCTCTACCCCTTCCCACTTTTCTTCTGCATTTTTTTTTCTCTAATGAAAAGTTTGTACTTTTGTCAATTTGAAATATATCTATGTTTATTGTAAAACATTCAATAAACATTACAATTTAAAAAAAAAAAAATAATATAGAAAATGGAATCTAACTGCAACGCCTGCCTGGATCCACAGACTCAGATGGGCTGCAATGGACAGGCTAGAGGGAAGCCACTCACCAAGCAGGACCCCCAGAACCCTGAAACCCTTTAACCGCTCCACAAGGATTTGGAATTACACAGGGCCTTGGAGATCACTACTTGTGGAAGGCTGCAGTCCGATGAGAGTAGTCGTCAGGCAGGGTCAAACCAGGAATAACAGAACAGGGACAGAATCGGCAGGCAATGACGTAGTCACCAAACGTAGCAGAGGTCAAATCCGGATCGGGCAGCGAGGTACAGAAACAGTAGGCAGGAGGGTAGTCAGAAAACCCGCAGAATTCAGCACACAGGAATAACCAAACAGAATAGGACGTAACAGGAGCCAGGAAAATCAGAACTATCTCTGGCAGTGGTCATGTGACAGGAGGGGGAATAAGAAGGGTGTGGTGTCTTACCATTGGCTGTAGCGGAACGCTGGCAACTTCAGCTGGAAGACACATGCCACCCACAGTCAGCTGGCGGTACTGCAGATCCCAAGATAACCCAGCCCAGTGGATGATCGGAGCCTGCGCCCACCGGTGCCGCTGGCATCGACTCCTCTCCCATCACCAGCATCATCCACTGCAGGAAAACGGCGTCGCTTGGCGATCGGAGCAGAAGTCGCTGGAGCAGACTCCGGCGGTGACGTAACACTAACTACACCGGCTTCTCTTGGTTCCTTGTTTGTTACCTTTAGCACAATACACCTTGTACCATGGCCACCCGCCTGCAGGAAGCAGTATAAATAGCATGAGTGCAAGAGGGAACCTTACACATGAAGCGCCTCGGGTGGTCATAGTGCATTGGATGCATAGTATAGAGTTCATAACTGGTCTCCTTTTTTATAAAACAAACTAAACACAAAAACTCCACAACTTTCTATGACTTTGCTCCCATGTTTTGTCGAGCGTTTCACTTCTATCCACAAGATGGCGCTTTTCTATCATTAAGAAAGTTCAATTACACATTAACACATCTCTACACTATTCAATTGTATCACATCTGAAGTTACTGTAACATGACCTGTAAGGATGGGATGAGGATAGTATCTAAAGGAAACAGAAAACCTATACACGCAGGCTAGCCATAAAAGGACGAGACATTAAGCTGTGTGCACACAGTATTTTTATCGCGTTTTTGAGTGCAGTTTTGTCACAAAACCGCATGCCAATCCTTATGTCAGCAAAGTCAATGAGAAGCCTAACGCTTAGTGCACATGTAGCTTTTTTTCCCTCTTGCAGATTTGTGCAGAAATTAAACTACAGCATGTCAACTCTTTCAGCATTTGTGCAGCATTTTTGCACCCCACAATGCATGAAAAATGCATCAAAAACTTGGAAAAAACTCGACTTTTTCCTGCCAAAAGGTGCGGAAATGCAGAAATACTACACCAAACAGGACACATCCTCTATATACTACACCACACAGGACACATCCTCTATATACTGCACCACACAGGACACATCCTCTATATACTACACCACAGAGGACACATCCCCTATATACTACACCACACGGGACACATCCTCTATATACTGCACCACACACAGGACACATCCTCTATATACTGCACCACACAGGAGACATCCTCTATATACTACACCAAACAGGACACATCATCTATATACTACACCACACAGGACACATCCTCTATATACTGCACCACACAGGACACATCCTCTATATACTGCACCACACAGGACACATCTTCTATATACTACACCACACAGGACACATCCTCTATATACTGCACCACACAGGACGCATCCTCTATATACTACACCACACAGGACACATCATCTATATACTACACCACACAGGACACATCCTCTATATACTGCACCACACAGGACACATCCTCTATATACTGCACCACACAGGACACATCTTCTATATACTACACCAAACAGGACACATCCTCTATATACTGCACCACACAGGACACATCCTCTATATACTACACCACACAGGACACATCCTCTATAGACTACACCACACAGGACACATCCTCTATATACTACACCACACAGGACACATCATCTATATACTACACCACACAGGACACATCCTCTATATACTACACCACACAGGACACATCCTCTATAGACTACACCACACAGGACACATCCTCTATACACCACAAAGGACACATCCTTTATAGAGTGCAACACACAAGACACGTCCTCTATATACTGAACACATACACAGGACACATCCTCTATATACTACACCACGCGGTACACAGCATCTATTTACTACACCACACAAGACACATCTTCTATATACTACATCACACAGGACACATCCTCTATACACCACACAGGACACATCCTCTATATACTACACCACACAGGACACATCCTCTATAGACTACATCACACAGGACACATTTTCTATAGACTACACCTCACAGGACACGTCCTCTATATACTGGACACATACACAGGACACATCCTCTATATACAACACCACACAGGACACATCCTCTATATACTACACAACACAGGACACATCCTCTATAGACTACATCACACAGGACACATCCTCTATAGACTACATCACACAGGACACATTTTCTATAGACTACACCCCACAGTACACATCCTCTATATACTACCACACAGGACACATCATCTATATACTACACCTCACAGGACACCTCCTCTATTTACTACACATGGATTCTTAAAAATCATGTTATCACGCCCATAGAGGAGTGATAATATCGAAAAAGCGCCGACTAGTCTAGAGGAAACCGCCCAGCTGTGACTAGTCACAGGCCTAATTATCATAGGGAAAGTGTGGTTTATAAGTAATTTTTTTAAACATTTATATTAATGAATGGCGCCATACAGAGCGGGTCAGGGAGGAAATTTGGGCATACAGGTATGAATGCTGCTGGTTTGGAGGGCAGAGGGGACCTGACAGGTTCCCTTTAAGGGTCTCACAAACCAGGTGACATAAATACATTGTACTGTAATTATGTGAATGCACAAAAGGGGTTGTACTACTATGTGGGGGGTTATAGGGGTAATATTACTATGTGGGGGGTTATATGAGATACTGTTACTATGTAAGGGTTTATGGCGTACTAGTACTATGTTGGGGATATAATGGGTACTAATACTATGCGCTTCAATAAATGAAGCATTCTCACTATGTGTAGACACAATGGGAGTATTTTTAATTTGTGGGGGCTCTGAGGGGACATTATTAGCGTGTGGAGGCACATTGGGGACATAACTATTGTGTGGGGACTCAACAGGGCATTATAACTATATGGAGGCACAGAACAGCATTATTCCTATGTGAAGTCACTATATGGGCATTATTAGTACTATGTGGAAGCAACGGAGGTGCATCATTACTATGTGGGGCACAATGGAGGTATTGTTATTGTGTGATGGCATATGATTTTGTGGAGGTAAAAGGGGGGCACTCTTGTCATGTCAAGGGAAATAGAACAAAGTATTACAATGTGAAGGCACAGAAATGGTCAGTATTTGTGTAAGGAGACCCAATGGTGGCATTATTATTTTTTGAAGGCACATAATTACTACATTTATGCAGAGAAAAGGAATTATTACTATGTGGGGGCAAATGCTATATTATTACTGTGAAATTTTAGGGTATTGGTGTGCACTCAGCTGAAGTATGGTTTCATTAGAGGTGCTAGTGTGGGATCAATAGTCCCAGAACGTATTATATAATAGACACTGCACTCTCTTGTTGATAAAATGAAGACAAAAAGTATTTTTCTTTGCAAAAAAGTGATTATTTATTTGATGGCGACAAAAGATGGTGGACGTTTCGGCCCAACGTCCTTTATCATGTACAGTCGCTGTGAAGTGAGAAATAAAGAAATCAATATTTACATATATTACATAATATACAACTATATACAATAGATACCATGTCGCAGCGTATCATAAAGTATGCATGGCTCACAGTATATCGCGGTTACAGTCAGAACATAAGGGTAATGCATTCTCTCATACCGCCACAAGAGGGCTGTTTCAGAAGAGAAGAAAATAATGGAGC
>NC_134363.1:47467977-47490477 GCF_048569485.1 Anomaloglossus baeobatrachus
GTCTTCCTGCAGAAAACGTATATGCACGAAAATAATGGTGCAAGACAGAGCACACGCTGACTCCGTCTGCTCCATTATAGTCAATGACCCCGTCGACGTATACGTCCGAAACACGTTTTGCGGGGTGGGGGGGGGGGGTTCGGACGGATTCCCTGACGGGACCAGTGAATGTAGGTGAAAATACAATGTGAAAGTGCCCTTATAATAAATGACTGAATGCATAAATGCAGCTATTGAATTTTTCTCATGACACTTTGCACTCTTCTTGGGGTGTGAAAACATTTTGTAACAGTAAATTGGATTCTTTGCACAGAAAGCTACAATTACTGCACAATTATGGGGCATCCTTCACCCTCAGGGAGGGGGTCAGTGCTGAGAACTTGACTTTTTTACATTTTTTTCAAGACCGCTTACAAAAAAAACTACAGACAGGCGATATTGTTTACGAAACATTGGAAAACCACAAAAAAGTGTGAAGATTCTAAGTGATATTTGTCAACAGCCCGTAGTCTCAGATATGGAAAAATCGGCTGCACTGTGAACTGTAAAATGATGATTGATGCGGTCGATCTGGAGAGGTTTCTTCAGCTACAAAGAAATCACGGACGTCTTACATTTTTTTTACAGACAGGGCAAAAAAAATGACCTATTTTTACGGACTATCCTGGAATTTCTGGATGATTGGGGATAGGTAAATGTGACTCAGCAGGGAGTGCACCGTATGAGAATAGCGGTGTGCGGAGTTTGCGTAACGAGCGGAGCGCTCAGCCAGCATGACTAGACAGAAATGGAGAACACAGTAAGGGATGTGTGGAGGACAGTGACGTGCGCTGATGTCCTGGTGATGGAGGAGGAAACTTCATATCATCCACATGTCACAAGTTTTACCCAAACCAGAATTGCAACATTTTTTTATCCACAAGAAATAGGACTGGTCAGGGCATTAAGAGAAGATGCTGTTTAAAGAGGACCAACCCCCAGGATTTTCATAAATAAAGTAAAGCCAGTGCTATACTTGCACTAGGATGCTGAATCCAGGCATACCTTCAGTTCGGAGATTGGATGTTTTATTACAGTAATATGTGCATGTAAAGTTTCAGCAATGCACTGCTATTTGATTGACAGGTGCAACAGGAGTGTGACTATATGGGTTGGGTCTTGCTATCTATTCCCGCCCCTGTCTACCTCCCTGTGCCTTCCATAGACTTTAATTCCGGCGCATGCTTATTAGCATTTATCACTATTGCAGCAAACTCTTCACTAAGGTGGCGTTGGAGTCGGTGCATATGCATAGCGCTATCTCCGGCACCCTCTTTGTGAAGACTCTCTCTTCCTTCATTGGACTGATGGACCCATGATGCAAGGTTGGCGCATGCACCCTCACATCCTCAGCTCTTGTTGTGACTGATTGGAGTGGAGACCACCCGAAACCAAGATCAGATCCCCACACACCCCGCACCCAGAAGACGAGACGCACGTGTCAGAGGAGACTGGTGAATTGATTTGGAGGGGGGTTGGTCTCCTCGTTTTTGGGTGCATCCTGTGGTCATGTGCGGGGAGCTGATCTTGGAGGCAGGGCGGTCTCCACTTCTGTTGTGACCGCACACGCTCCGGCGGTCACCACGAGAGCTGAGGATTCAAGGGCGCATGCGCCGCTCTCGCATCCATCAGTCCAATGAAGGAAGAGGGACTCTTCACAAAGATGTCATCTGAGATAGGCGCCATCTTAGTGAAGAGTTTGCTGCAATAGTGATAAATGCTACTGCGCATGCGCCAGAATTAACGTCTATAACGGCAGCAGGAGGAGGAAGCCCAGGTAGGCAGACAGGGGTGGGAATAGAAAGCAAGACCCGACTTACCATATTCCTGCTTCTGTTGCACCTGTCAATCAAATAGCAGTGCATTGCTGGAACTTTACTTGCACATATTAATGTAATAAAACATCCAATCTCAGAGCTGAAGGTATGCCTGGATTCAGCATCCTAGCCCCAGTATAGCACTGGCTTTACTTTATATATGAAAATCCTGCTGGTTGGTCCTCTTTAATGAGCTGTTTTTTATTGCCTCCATAAAAATCATCGTTGGGTCTCATTCAGACATCACGTGTTCTACCTGTGATTTTCACGCATAGAAAGCTTTATAGCCTATGGGGCTGTTCACATATGATCAAGAGTCATAATATGTCTATGGATCTGTGGAAATCACGGATGACATACAAATGGCAACAATGTACAATGCGATTACAATTGCAATATATAGAAAAAGCTTGTAATTTATGTATCCATATGTGAATGACATGTTAGGTGTTTTTTATAAAGATTTTCCCATCCAGAAGCCTTGTTTGGAGGCAAGAAGATCCCCATATCTGCATACAATGGCACCTATGATAAAATATTAAAATGTCATTTATCGGCGGGTGCAGTTTTATTTTTCCCTGTACTATGTCATCTACCATAGTCCTAGGTGATAGGAAAATATAGTGAGAGATGGTCTGGCTATTAAAGGGTGGAGGAGGCTTTTTTTTCCCTCTTTTTAATCTTGCCTTATATACATATACAGGAAAAAATGTTTCCTAACATTTTTTTCATGTAAAATCCATTTTATCGTCAGTTTTGTAAGTTTTGTCAGATCAAGTGTCATAATACTCTGACAGCATTTTTCTCACCAGCCACTTGGGAGTTAGAGAGGCGTCCAGCCGTCTTCCCCATGCTGTTTCCATCCATTTCAGCAATTTCCCTCTCCCCCCAGCCTCTTCCCTCTTTCCCTCTCCCCCATTTGTTACTCAATTAAGCCAGTCTGAGGGTCTGACCTGCTTGATTTGAGTATCGAGCACTTAGGTACTTTAGTGCTCAATCATTACTACTGTTGAAATCAGGAACACACAGGACAGCAGAGCGAGGGGCCTGCAGCACTGAGGAAGAGCAGGGTGCTGCCGGGAAATGTAGTTTTAGCAGATTTGAGGAGCAACGCCAATTCAGCTTTTTGAAGAGGGACAGAAGATGATAAAAGACACAAAGGTACAAGAAATAAACATTATGTTGGGCTTATACTGAATATTAACAGATACTGTGATTTGTAAAAATAAGTCTATTGCTGACATAGGACAAGTGATCTACTGTACTTAGTCGTAGGACTGGTGGGTATGCAAATCTGGCATCTGTGGTCTTTCCTGTCATCTATTTTCAAAGAAAAGAAGCGAAATTGCTGACTTATGTATGTAATGCCTACATTCGTGCAAACATTTCTCCTTGGGGTTGGGGGAAGGAGTGATATAATATCCGCTATGTTTATAAATTAGAATGAAGCTCATTTGTTAAATCCACATCCCACTATTACAGAACCAGTATGTATAGTAACTGCCATAACCAACTGCATAATAATATTTGCACCATATGGCGCCACAATAAATAGCACCACAGTTGTGAATGTTGAGTGGGAGAAATGTCATGTGAAATTTCACAAGACCAAATATAGAGAATGTAGATTTGCTTTTTTTTAATGTTTCTTTTTTTAATACTTTTTCTTGAATATTTGATATTTTTTCATCTCTCGGGGCAGATTGAGAACACATTTTTAAGAATATTGTTTAAAAAATAGAGAAACATTAAAGCTTGGATCACACGAGTATGTTTTTGCTCTGTTTACGCAAAAAAAACGAAGCAGTGTGAGCCTTGTGCACATTAGCCGTTTTCCACATGCACCTTGCCTGATTTAAAGAGTAATTGTCTTTCATTTTTTTTCTTTTTCGAGAAAAATATGCAAAAATAAACTTTGTAATACATTTTACTGGAGAAATCTGCTTCTTTCTCCTCCTGGACTGATTATTCATTTTCAGTAGTCTTAATTTATAGGAAAATGTGTCTTTAGTAAATAGATTTTTCCTTTATGGAGATGGGAGGTGACAATTGGTGCTCAAAGTTCTATGGAGAAGTGTAACTGTCACTTCAGGCGAGCCTGTAGCAGAATGTCTATGTTGACCTCTAGCTCCTCCCTCCTCCATAGAATTTTAAAAGCACCAATTGTCATCTTTTATCTCAATATTTACAAATATATGAAACTGTCACGCTCGGGAGATACGTGGCTAGTCCGTGCATTGTAATCAGACATCCTGCCCCTGGAGGTGATCTGTTCATGGCTGACTTCATGTGGGCAGAGATACGAACTGCCCAATTAGTGACTTCCATTGGGGTTCAGGTCAAGTCTGGATCCCAAACCGATCGTTATTCAAAGTCCACCTGCACCTGCCGATTTGAACTGCCACTGTTCTGCTCATCTCTGATCATTAACTCTTCCTCCATCGCTCCCATTCATTGTTAACAAGGTGGAACAATTGCTTCATGACTAGGGATGAATGGACCCATTTATGTTTGGGTGTGCCAGAAATTAGTGCAAAGTTTGGTCCACTTTACCGAACCCCTTATCAGTCAATACAGAACCGGAAGTGAAGTACTGTAAAATGGTCATAGTAGGGACTAGGGGGTTTCTAAACGAATGCAATGGAAACAAGAGCAGGACCGTCATACATACTGTGTTTCCATAAAGAAGGTGGCCGCCAGATTGCTGAACAGGTCCAATGTTTACACAAAGTGAATATTCCCCTCCTATTTTTCTAACCAGCCAAGGTAAAGCAGCATCTGCGGGCTGATATCAAGCTGGGAAGGGTCCAATATCCATGGCTCTTCCCAGCCTGATAATACCAGCCCCCAGCTGTCAGCTTTAACTAGACTGGTTATCAAAAATAGATGTGACCCCACGTGTTATTTTAAATAATTGAAGGAAAAAGAAAAAAGTATGGGTTCCTCCTATTTTTGATAACCATCCAAGGTAAATCAGAGAGCTGGGGACTGATATTAGGGTGAGAAAGGCCATAGATATTTGGAGCTTGCTAACCCAAGTATAGCAGCCCACAGCTGCCCCAGAAGTGGGCATAGATTAGATTCACCCACTGATGTTTTACCCATAACTTTCCAATTGCCCTAGTGCTGACATCAACCCCACAACAATTACTGTGATTGCCACATCAGCAGGAAGAGCCAACGATTGGCACATCTAATAGATGCGCCACTTCTGGAGAGGCTGCTATATTTAAGCTGAAGGGGCCAAATATTCATGGCCCTTTCCACCCTGATATTACCAGTCCCCAGTTGTCTGCTTTACCTTGGCTGGTTATTAAAAATAGGGCAGATCTCGCAGTTTGTTTTTATTTATTTAACTAGGCATCGCAATGGATAACCCCTTTAAGAATTCAGTGTACTTTGAATATGTGCAACATATGCAAAGAGCCTGCAGGTATACAAAGACATATTTTGCCTTTGTGATACATCTGAGGTTGTGTAAGAAGCATTTCTTGTATAATCCGCTCAGATCTGGTGTAAACTACATTTACCGCTAACGGCAGAATATTTTCACCTGAAAAAGTGGGGATGGAAAACATTGTACAATGGACACGTTTCCTGAGAGCGGAGTTAGCAGTTATGTAAACTCTGCATTATTACCCATTTATGTATCTGTACAAACAGCACATTCTGACGCAGCGGCGTAACTAGAGCTTGATGGCCCCTGATTCAAAGTTTGAACCTTGTGCCCCTCCTCCCCTGTACACCGTGACTCAGGGAACAAGATAATGATGCCCACTTTGGGTACGGGATGATGCCAACATGGGGGGGGGGGTTAGAGTGAGTAAGGATAGAGTGGAGTGCTCCGTCCTTAATCATTGCTGTGTGCGATGACTGCCACCGGGGCCTCCTGGCTCACAGGCACCGTGGTCTGTCACTGACTAACATCGCTCATCTCACACAGAGCAGAGCCGGCTGCTTCTCTGCAGGGCGGGCACTGGGCCCCTAACTCTTCTGGGCCCAGTCACGATCTCTGCAACCTTGGTCGTTACGCCCCTATTCTGACATCAGAACCTCATGATTAGATCTCAAGGCTACATTCACACCATGAGATTTTAAATATTTAGATTTTTTTTTGGGGGGGTAGGCAAACATTTGGGGCACAACAAGCCTGTCACTTCAGCTCTATTACCCTGTGTGACTAACTCACTGCTTCAGGCAAAGGAGCTGTCAAAGAGGCAGCAGCGCTGGGTGGGGAATAGAGCTGTAGTGACAGGAGTCTGATGTACTGTAGACCTGCAGCCTCATTTACATGTCAATTAAAATAGACAGGTCAGTGATTGAGGAACCGGTTGATCATGTAACTAGGTATTGCTGATGTGTGAAGAGCTAGGTGCACATCTGACCTGTACCAGCCAATAGTTAAAAATATGAGTGAAATTTAAGTTTATAGCCACACTTCTGACCAACTATTGTATAATTACTGAAAAGAAAAAAATATATATATTTTTTTCTCCTGTATTTTAGGCTGCATCAGAATGAATAATTTTAAACATGTTTATAATGCAGAAAGACTTTATTGGAAAACTTGCTGACAAGCACAGTCACAACCGCTCAGGTAACAGATCTCACAAGGTTCAGAGAGGCCCAAAACACACGTCAGGGGCAATTATTCCAGGTAGATAATGAGATGCAGACTGGACCGGTGGCATCCAGGAGGAGACATCTTAGCTGCTCTCTCCCAGGGTGTGCTTGTCAAACAGGTACTCGCCCATGCCGTTCTGGGGTACCCCAAGGCGCTTCAGGTTGGTGATGTAGTCTCCAAGCTGCTTAATAGCCTTCACCTGTTCCTCCAGGTATTCAGATTCCAAGAAGTCACAGAGCTGGAAGAGAAGGGGGCATTATTGATATGCAGGAATTACTAGCCCCAATACATGGAAATAAACATCTACCTACAATATTGTAGCCAAGACTAGGTCATTTCATTAGGACCCAGCTACAAAACCAAACTGTTACAGCACCACTTCAGAATCAAATTAGCCATGTATTTCAAATACTGCACTATCCCTTTAAGACATATGGGGAAGTTTACTATAAGATGAAGCAAGAATACAATTTGACAAGTCATAAGCATGTTAAGAACGTAAAAGCAAATATTAATTGTGCTGAATAGACATGTCAGAGGATGCACCGCATAACCCAAGAGTTACACAAGGGATAATAAGGGATGAAACAACCACACCCCAAACAGTATACTAAGACTAGGGAGGTGCAGTTACTTTCTATAGAAGACCAAGATTTTCATGGACACTTACTTGAGGGTCAACTTTGTCAGTGGCCAATTTGTGAAGATCCAGGAGGGCCTGGTTCACGGTCTTCTCCAGCTCCAGGGCGGCCTGCATGGCCTCCAGGGTGTTGGCCCACTCATCACGGTCAGGTTTCTAAGAAAAAGAAAGACTGGTCTTTACACTGCTCTTCAATTACTTTGAAGTAGATGGGAGCTTAAGAGGACTGAGGTTTCATATTAATACAAGTGTAGTTTCTGCATTAGGATGGGTGATGAACACTACAGAAATCTCACCTTAATGTCCTGGAGGACCACACGTCCCCCACGCTTGTTTTGATACTTCAGGAACTTCTCAGCGTGCTCCCTCTCTTCATGGCTCTGCTCCTTGAAGAACTTGGCCACATGTTCAAGGGCAACATCATCTCGGTCAAAGTAGAAGGACTGAAATAAAATAAGGAGAGAAGTTAAACAACCAGTTTGTAGAGATCAGAAGAAAAAAAAAAATATAAAAAAAAAAAATATGTATAGTTTCAATTGAATCAGTAACACTGTGGGAAGGACAGCTTGTTCTTGTGAGCATCTTATCTAGCAGGTGTGTGCAAGGAAATATTGTATTACTTTATCAGTTCACTGTCAGGACTAGTGTGGGGTGTTCGGCTACTTTCACACTTGCGTTGTTTTAAATCAGTCAGGTCCATCGTTGCAACTTAACGACGGATCCGTCGTTTTTTTAGATGTCAACTGAAGCAACAGATGTGTTATTTCCCAGGATGCCGTTCACTGGAATCCTGTGAAAAAAACTGATCCAGCGCATGCATTACATACGTTGTGCATCCATTTTACAACGGCGCCGTCGTGATCCATTTGTGTCTGTGACATCCCAGTGGGATGTCCCAAATATGCTGGGCATGCTCAATGGAGCATGACAGAATCCAGCACCACAGACAAACATTATAGCTTGTGACAATCCTTCGGAGTCCTTTTTTTTGCCGCTCCAAAAACATTACATTCAGCGTCGCTCCCGCCTGACAGTCAGTAAACGACTGATCACTCACGTGGAAAATGCAACGCAAGGCCATCAGTCACAATCAGTCGCTAATAGAAGTCTATGGGGAAAACAAAAAAAAAAAATCCTGATCCCTGCAAAATATTTTGCTGGTTACCGTAATTCCTAAAGGTGACGGATGCAAAACAACGCAAGTGTGAAAGCAGCCTTAGGCTAGTTTCACACTTGCGTTGTGTGGCATTCATCAAATTGCGTTGTGCGACGGATGTGTTGCATCTAGTGGCACAACTGATGCGAAGGATCCTGCAAAACAACGGAATCTGTTGTAGCTTTTTAGCAATTTACTTAACTGAGCATGTGCAGTGTAAAGACGGATCAGACACAGGAATCCTTCAAATGACGGATTCCACCATAGACTTCCATTATAAAGATGACAGACGCCGATGGAATCCAGCACATTGTGTTTTTTGATGCTCTGCGAAGCGCAGAAAAACGCCACATACTGCGTTCTTTCCGCCAGTGGATGCAACGCAGGACCATCAGTCACAATGAGTCGTCCATACAAGTCTATCTGAAGCAGCGGAATCTGAACGGATTCTGCTGTTTTCCAAAACAGCGGATTGCGACTGAAGGGGGAAGAAAAAAAAAAAACCCACAAGTGAGAAACTAGCCTTAGTCATTTTGCAGCAAAACTCCCCAATAAGAAAGTAGTAGGTCAGGAATTGAGAAGCAACAATGTTTACAAAATAGTTACTTCCTTTACTTTGAAGTGTAAACAGAAGGCTTGTGATGATCAGATCTTCAGATCTCCTCCAGCCCAGGAAATCTCAGGTGTATACACTAAACAGTTATGTTATATCTCAGGTGTATAGGTAGTTGTGCAGAACACAGGGTGTACAGATCTCTACAAGGATCTGATCGATCTGGGAGGACTAGAAACAATGAAGACTGTTAGGAAAGGCTGCAAAACAAAGTACAGAGGAAGGGGAGGAGGACATCACAAGAAGCTGAGGAAGGAGCAGCTCAGCCCTGCACATATGGCCAGATCTGCTGAGGATACAGAAGACAGCGCAGACACTCACCATGGAGAGGTAGGTGTAGGAGGCATAGAGCTCCAGGTTCACCATGCGGTTGATGGCAGCCTCGCAGTCGCGGTTGTAGTTCTGGCGCACCTGGGATTCCATTGCGGTTTCTTGGTGGTTTTGGTGGCGCAAAAAGGTTGCAAAAAACAAGGTATTGGAGAGGAGAGAGGCTTTGGTCTCCTTGTCCTCTGCGCGTGTTCCGTTCAATCACTGTTGAAGCAAGAACTCTGCTCAGAGTCAGGATCGTCTGATCCGTGCACAATAGAGCCCGGGATTTATAGGCAGGAGTCTGGGGAGTGGAGTGACATCACCTGTCTGCAGCCAATCCCTGCCTGGAGCTGCAGCAGAGATCGGGCGGAGCTTCGGAGTGCACGCTCCTCCACTGCTGATGTCACATTATTTTCCAAAACACATTATAAAATTGCATGAATAGCAATCCCCTAACTTCTCCTTTATGCCATTCCTTACTATTAGTCTTTACAATATTGGCAGCTATTGCTGGGAATCGGATCAGCTGACACAACTCTTTTTCATTAGTCAGTGACCAGTGTATTATCCTGCATTCTGCTGCAGATTTGGAGGCTGAGGATATTGCTATTTCATGTATTATTGTATATACACAATGTATACATTTTTTTAGTGCAGAGTTTTCTAAGCTGAAATCTGCAGCATTTCTATATATAAATCTGCTTATTTTCCCTCCCTTAATCTGTGTAATTTGGCTTTTGTTTCCCATGGGCAACCAGGTACCAGAAACAACAAACCACTAAGGCATACGTTTTACCTGGTTGCCCATTGAAATTATTGGGTAAAATCAGCACCAAAAAAATAGCATTTTTGCCACAGAAATTGACATGACATGGATTTAAATAAATCATAATATTTTATAAATATTATTTAAACCAAAAAAAAGGTAATTTCCTCTTGGATTCTACACGAACAAAATGGGAAAAAATATTCGGGAGTGGTAATATCCATCCATGGACTTTTAAAGAGCTAATACTGTGCATCTGTGTCTTTGATTTCATAGTTTATACTTTATTTCATATAAATCCAACAGAAAAAAAAAATATGGCATGTTCTATTAGATTTTTACAGATATCATGACCTGATACAGGACCATACAAGGCACCACACTGAGTAATTGGATGCAGAAACTTGGCATTAAATCTGCATCTCCTGGCAGGAAAAAACACATTAAAATGCACGGTGTGCACACGTCCTAAAGTGATAGGAAACTAATTGTTCCAATACGTGCAGCCACAGGTGGTTCAAGAAGAAACACGATCGATCTATGTCTAAAGCAAAAAGCAGCTTCTGCCAAAAACACAGAAATGCATCAGGGCAAGATCACAGGAGCCTTTAATAATATAGTGTTTTTCATTCACAAAAAAATTGGATGATTTTTCCTCTGTATTGTCATATACATCAAATTTACAAGACCAAGAATTGCACTAAAATCGGATACTATACGGATGATCCACGGAATGAGGAGCCTTCCTGCATAAGCAGGAATCTATGTATTGCTATCATTTTATATAGAGGAATATACATGAATGAGTCCCACCCATAGCCGAGATATATATCCTGATATCTACTCCCTGACAAAGAAAGGGAGTGTGTCTGTATGTGTGTATGTCTGTATATGTGTGTGTGTGTGTGTGTGTGTGTGTGTGTCTGTATGTGTGTGTGTGTGTCTGTATGTGTGTGTGTCTGTGTGTGTGTGTCTGTATGTGTGTGTCTGTGTGTGTGTGCGCGTGTATGTGTGTGTGTTTGTGTGTGTGTCTGTGTGTGTGTGTGTGTGTGTGTGTGTGTCTGTGTGTGTGTCTGTATGTGTGTGTGTCTGTATGTGTGTGTGCCTGTATGTGTGTGTGTCTGTGTGTGTGTGTCTGTATGTGTGTGTGTCTGTGTGTGTGTCTGTGTGTGTGTGTGTGTGTGTGTCTGTGTGTGTGTGTGTCTGTATGTGTGTGTGTGTCTGTGTGTGTCTGTATTTGTGTGTATGTGTGTGTCTGTGTGTGTGTGTATGTGTGTGTATATATGTGTGTGTGTATATATGTGTATGTGTGTGTGTATGTATGTGTGTGTGTATATATATGTGTGTGTGTATGTGTGTGTATATATGTGTGTGTGTATGTATATGTGTGTGTGTATATGTGTGTGTGTGTGTATATATATGTGTGTGTATGTGTCTGTGCGTGTATATATATGTGTGTGTGTGTATGTGTATGTGTGTGTGTGTGTGTGTGTGTGGGTATGTGTGTATACTGCTTAAAAAAATAAAGGGAACACTAAAATACCATTATGTTGTTATGTGTTCCCTTTATTTTTTTGAGCAGTATAAATATATATATATATATATATATATATATATTTCTAGTATGTACAATATGTATAAGGATTTTTCTCATGACACTTTGCACTCTCCTTGGGGCGTGAAAACATTTTGTAACAGTAAATTGGATTCTTTGCACAGAAAGCTACAATTACTGCACAATTATGGGGCATCCTTCACCCTCAGGGAGGGGGTCAGTGCTGAGAACTTGAATTTTTTACATTTTTTTCAAGACCGCTTACAAAAAAAACTACAGACAGGCGATATTGTTTACGAAACATTGGAAAACCACAAAAAAGTGTGAAGATTCTAAGTGATATTTGTCAACAGCCCATAGTCTCAGATATGGAAAAGTCGGCTGCACTGTGAACTGTAAAATGATGATTGATGCGGTTGATCTGGAGAGGTTTCTTCAGCTACAAAGAAATCACGGACGTCTTACATTTTTTTTACGGACAGGGCAAAAAAAATGACCTATTTTTACGGACTATCCTGGAATTTCTGGATGGTTGAGGATAGGTAAATGTGACTCAGCAGGGAGTGCACCGTATGAGAATAGCAGTGTGCGGAGTGTGCGGAAACAGTGGAGCGCTCAGCGAGCATAACTAGGCAGAAATGGAGAACACAATAAGGGAGGTGTGGGGGACAGTGACGTGCGCTGATGTCCTGGTGATGGAGGAGGAAACTTCATATCATCCACATGTCACAAGTTTTACCCAAACCAGAATTGCAACATTTTTTTATGCACAAGAAATAGGACTGGTCAGGGCATTAAGAGAAGATGCTGTTTAAAAAGGACCAACCCCCAGGATTTTCATAAATAAAGTAAAGCCAGTGCTATACTGGCACTAGGATGCTGAATCCAGGCATACCTTCAGTTCGGAGATTGGATGTTTTATTACAGTAATATGTGCATGTAAAGTTTCAGCAATGCACTGCTATTTGATTGACAGGTGCAACAGGAGTGTGACTATATGGGTTGGGTCTTGCTATTTATTCCCGCCCCTGTCTACCTCCCTGTGCCTTCCATAGACTTTAATTTCGGCGCATGCTCATTAGCATTTATCACTATTGCAGCAAACTCTTCACTAAGGTGGCGTTGGAGTCGGCGCATACGCATAGCGCTATCTCCGGAACCCTCTTTGTGAAGACTCTCTCTTCCTTCATTGGACTGATAGACCCATGATGCAAGGTTGGCGCATGCACCCTCACATCCTCAGCTCTTGTTGTGACTGATTGGAGTGGAGACCACCCGAAACCAAGATCAGATCCCCACACACCCCGCACCCAGAAGACGAGACGCACGTGTCAGAGGAGACTGGTGAATTGATTTGGAGGGGGGTTGGTCTCCTCGTTTTTTGGGTGCATCCTGTGGTGCTGTGCGGGGAGCTGATCTTGGAGGTAGGGCGGTCTCCACTTCTGTTGTGACCGCACACGCTCTGGCGGTCACCACGAGAGCTGAGGATGCAAGGGCGCATGCGCCGCTCTCGCATCCATCAGTCCAATGAAGGAAGAGGGACTCTTCACAAAGATGTCATCTGAGATAGGCGCCATCTTAGTGAAGAGTTTGCTGCAATAGTGATAAATGCTACTGCGCATGCGCCAGAATTAACGTCTATAACGGCAGCAGGAGCAGGAAGCCCAGGTAGGCAGACAGGGGTGGGAATAGAAAGCAAGACCCTACTTACCATATTCCTGCTTCTGTTGCACCTGTCAATCAAATAGCAGTGCATTGCTGGAACTTTACTTGCACATATTAATGTAATAAAACATCCAATCTCAGAGCTGAAGGTATGCCTGGATTCAGCATCCTAGCCCCAGTATAGCACTGGCTTTACTTTATATATGAAAATCCTGCTGGTTGATCCTCTTTAATGAGCTGTTTTTTATTGCCTCCATAAAAATCATCGTTGGGTCTCATTCAGACATCATACGTGTTCTACCTGTGATTTTCACGCATAGAAAGCTTTATAGCCTATGGGGCTATTCACATATGATCAAGAGTCATAATATAAGTCTATGGATCTGTGGAAATCACGGATGGCATACAAATGGCAACAATGTACAATGCGATTACAATTGCAATATATAGAAAAAGATTGTAATTTATGTATCCATATGTGAATGACACGTTAGGTGTTTTTTATAAAGATTTTCCCATCCAGAAGCCTTGTTTGGAGGCAAGAAGATCCCCATATCTGCATACAATGGCACCTATGATAAAATATTAAAATGTCATTTATCGGCGGGTGCAGTTTTATTTTTCCCTGTACTATGTCATCTACCATACTCCTAGGTAATAGGAAAATATAGTGAGAGATGGTCCGGCTATTAAAGGGTGGAGGAGGCTTTTTTTTTCCCTCTTTTTAATCTTGCCTTATATACATATCATTATACAGGAAAAAATGTTTCCTAACATTTTTTTCATGTAAAATCCATTTTATCGTTAGTTTTGTAAGTTTTATTTTCAGATCAAGTGTCATAATACTCTGACAGCATTTTTCTCACCAGCCACTTGGGAGTTAGAGAGGCGTCCAGCCGTCTTCCCCATGCTGTTTCCATCCATTTCAGCAATTTCCCTCTCCCCCCAGCCTCTTCCCTCTGACCCATTTATTACTCGAATGAAGCCAGTCTGAGGGTCTGACCTGCTTGATTCGAGTATCGAGCACTTAGGTATTTTAGTGCTCAATCATTACTACTGTTGAAATCAGGAACACACAGGACAGCAGAGCGAGGGGCCTGCAGCACTGAGGAAGAGCAGGGTGCTGCCGGGAAATGTAGTTTTAGCAGATTTGAGAAGCAACGCCCATTCAGCTTTGTGAAGAGGGACAGAAGAAGATGATAAAAGACACAAATGTACAAGAAAATAAGTCTATTGCTGGCATAGGACAAGTGATCTACTGTACTTAGTCGTAGGACTGGTGGGTATGTAAATCTGGCATCTGTGGTCTTTCCTGTCGTCTATTTTCAAAGAAAAGAAGAAGCGAAATTGCTGACTTATGTATGTAATGCCTACATTCGTGCAAACATTTCTCCTTGGCGTTGGGGGGAGGGGTGATATAATATCCGCTATGTTTATAAATTAGAATGAAGTTCATTTGTTAAATCCACATCCCACTATTACAGAACCAGTATGTATAGTAACTGCCATAACCAACTGCCTAATAATATTTGCACCATATGGCGCCACAATAAATAGCACCACAGTTGTGAATGTTGAGTGGGAGAAATGTCATGTGAAATTTCACAAGACCAAATATAGAGAATGTAGATTTGCTTTTTTTTAATGTTTCTTATTTTTAATACTTTTTCTTGAATATTTGATATTTTTTCATCTCTCGGGGCAGATTGATAACACATTTTTAAGAATATTGTTTCCGAAATCGAAAAAGCTTAAAGCTTGGTTCACACGAGTATGTTTTTGCTCTGTTTATGCAAAAGACGCGAAGCAGTGTGAGCCTTGTGCACATTAGCCGTTTTCCACATGCACCTTGCCTGATTTAAAGAGTGATTGTCTTTCATTTTATTTCTTTTTTGAGAAAAATATGCAAAAATAAAAAACTTTGTAATACATCTTACTGGAGAAATCTGCTTCTTTCTCCTCCTGGACTCATTATTCATTTTCAGTAGTCTTAATTTATAGGAAAATGTGTCTTTAGTAAATAGATTTTTCCATTATGGAGATGGGAGGTGACAATTGGTGCTCATAAAGTTCTATGGAGAAGTGTAGCTGTCACTTCAGGCGAGCCTGTAGCAGAATGTCTCTGTTGACGTCTAGCTCCTCCCTCCTCCATAGAATTTTAAAAGCACCAATTGTCATCCTTTATCTCAATATTTACAAATATATGAAACTGTCACGCTCGGGAGATACGTGGCTAGTCCATGCATTGTGATCCGACATCCTGCCCCTGGAGGTGATCTGTTCATGGCTGACTTCATGTGGGCAGAGATACAAACTGCCCAATTAGTGACTTCCATTGGGGTTCAGGTCAAGTCTGGATCCCAAACCGCTCGTTATTTAAAGTCCACCTGCACCTGCCGATTTGAACTACCACCGTTTCGCTCATCTCTGATCACCAACTCTTCCTCCATCGCTCCCATTCATTGTTAACAAGGTGGAACAATTGCTTCATGACTAGGGATGAATGGACCCATGTATGTTTGGGTGTGCCAGAAATTAGTGCAAAGTTTGGTCCACTTCCCCGAACCCCTTATCAGTCAATACAGAACCGGAAGTGAAGTACTGTAAAATGGTCATAGTAGGGACTAGGGGGTTTCTAAACGAATGCAATGGAAACAAGAGCAGGACCGTCATACATACTGTGTTTCCATAAAGAAGGTGGCCGCCAGATTGCTGAACAGGTCCAATGTTTACACAAAGTGAATATTCCCCTCCTATTTTTCTAACCAGCCAAGGTAAAGCAGCAACTGCGGGCTGATATCAAGCTGGGAAGGGTCCAATATCCATGGCTCTTCCCAGCCTGATAATACCAGCCCCCAGCTGTCAGCTTTAACTAGACTGGTTATCAAAAATAGATGTGACCCCACGTGTTCTTTAATAATTGAAGGAAAAAGAAAAAAGTATGGGTTCCTCCTATTTTTGATAACCATCCAAGGTAAATCAGACAGCTGGGGACTGATATTAGGGTGAGAAAGGCCATAGATATTTGGAGCTTGCAACCTAAGTTTAGCAGCCCACAGCTGCCCCAGAAGTGGGCATAGATTAGATTCACCCACTGATGTTTTACCCATAACTTTCCAATTGCCCTAGTGCTGACATCAACCCCACAACAATTACTGTGATTGCCACATCAGCAGGAAGAGCCAACGATTGGTACATCTAATAGATGCGCCACTTCTGGAGAGGCTGCTATATTTAAGCTGAAGGGGCCAAATATTCATGGCCCTTTCCACCCCGATATTACCAGTCCCCAGTTGTCTGCTTTACCTTGGCTGGTTATTAAAAATAGGGCAGATCTCGCAGTTTGTTTTTATTTAATTAACTAGGCATAGCAATGGATAACCCCTTTAAGAATTCAGTGTACTTTGAATATGTGCAACATATGCAAAGAGCCTGCAGGTATACAACGACATATTTTGCCTTTGTGATACATCTGAGGTTGTGTAAGAAGCATTTCTTGTATAATCCGCTCAGATCTGGTGTAAACTACATTTACCGCTAACGGCAGAATATTTTCACCTGAAAAAGTGGGGATGGAAAACATTGTACAATGGACACGTTTCCTGAGAGCGGAGTTAGCAGTTATGTAAACTCTGCATTATTACCCATTTATGTATCTGTACAAACAGCACATTCTGACGCACCAGCGTAACTAGAGCTTGATGGCCCCGATTCAAAGTTTGAACCTTGTGCCCCTCCTCCCTGGTACACTGACTCAGGGAACAAGACAATGATGCCCACACTTTGGGTACGGGATAATGATGCCGACATTGGGGGGGGGGGGGGGGGGGTTAGAGTGAGTAAGGATAGAGTGGAGTGCTCCGTCCTTAATCATTGCTGTGTGCGATGACTGCCACCGGGGCCTCCTGGCTCACAGGCACCGTGGTCTGTCACTGACTAACATCGCTCATCTCACACAGAGCAGAGCCGGCTGCTTCTCTGCAGGGCGGGCACTGGGCCCCCAACTCTTCTGGGCCCAGTCACGATCTCTGCAACCTTGGTCGTTACGCCCCTATTCTGACATCAGAACCTCATGATTAGCTCTCAAGGCTACATTCACACCATGAGATTTTAAATATTTAGATTTTTTTTTTTGGGGGGTATGCAAACATTTGGGGCACAACAAGCCTGTCACTTCAGCTCTATTACCCTGTGTTACTGACAGCTTCTTTGCCTGAGGCAGTGAGTTAAAGAGGCAGCAGCGCTGGGCGGGGAATAGAGCTGTAGTGACAGGAGTCTGATGTACTGTAGACCTGCAGCCTCATTTACATGTCAATTAAAATAGGCAGGTCAGTGATTGAGGAACCGGTTGATCATGTAACTAGGTATTGCTGATGTGTGAAGAGCTAGGTGCACATCTGACCTGTACCAGCCAATAGTTAAAAATATGAGTGAAATTTAAGTTTATAGCCACACTTCTGACCAACTATTGTATAATTTCTGAAAAGAAAAAAAATATATAATTTTTTTTTTAGTATTTTAGGCTGCATCAGAATGAATAATTTTAAACATGTTTATAATGCAGAAAGGCTTTATTGGAAAACTTGCTGACAAGCACAATCACAGCCGCTCAGGTAACAGATCACACAAGGTTCAGAGAGGCCCAAAACACACGTCAGGGGCAATTATTCCAGGTAGATAAGGAGATGCAGACTGGACCGGTGGCATCCAGGAGGAGACATCTTAGCTGCTCTCTCCCAGGGTGTGCTTGTCAAACAGGTACTCGCCCATGCCGTTCTGGGGTACCCCAAGGCGCTTCAGGTTGGTGATGTAGTCTCCAAGCTGCTTAATAGCCTTCACCTGTTCCTCCAGGTATTCAGAATCCAAGAAGTCACAGAGCTGGAAGAGAAGGGGGCATTATTGATATGCAGGAATTACTAGCCCCAATACATGGAAATAAACATCTACCTACAATATTGTAGCCAAGACTAAGTCATTTCATTAGGACCCAGCTACAAAACCAAACTGTTACAGCACCACTTCAGAATCAAGTTAGCCATGTATTTCAAATACTGCACTATCCCTTTAAGACATATGGGGAAGTTTACTATAAGATGAAGCAAGAATACAATTTGACAAGTCATAAGCATTTTTAGAACGTAAAAGCAAATATTAATTGTGCTGAATAGACATGTCAGAGGATGCACCGCATAACCCAAGAGTTACACAAGAGATGAAACACCCACACCCCAAACAGTATACTAAGACTAGGGAGTTGCAGTTACTTTCTATAGAAGACCAAGATTTTCATGGACACTTACTTGAGGGTCAACTTTGTCAGTGGCCAATTTGTGAAGATCCAGGAGGGCCTGGTTCACGGTCTTCTCCAGCTCCAGGGCGGCCTGCATGGCCTCCAGGGTGTTGGCCCACTCATCACGGTCAGGTTTCTAAGAAAAAGAAAGACTGGTCTTTACACTGCTCTTCAATTACTTTGAAGTAGATGGGAGCTTAAGAGGACTGAGGTTTCATATTAATACAAGTGTAGTTTCTGCATTAGGATGGGTGATGAACACTACAGAAATCTCACCTTAATGTCCTGGAGGACCACACGTCCCCCACGCTTGTTTTGATACTTCAGGAACTTCTCAGCGTGCTCCCTCTCTTCATGGCTCTGCTCCTTGAAGAACTTGGCCACATGTTCAAGGGCAACATCATCTCGGTTAAAGTAGAAGGACTGAAATAAAATAAGGAGAGAAGTTAAACAACCAGTTTGTAGAGATCAGAAGAAAAAAAAAAATATATGTATAGGTTCAATTGAGTCAGTAACACTGTGGGAAGGACAGCTTGTTCTTGTGAGCATCTTATCTAGCAGGTGTGTGCAAGGAAATATTGTATTACTTTATCAGTTCACTGTCAGGACTAGTGTGGGGTGTTCGGCTACTTTCACACTTGCGTTGTTTTAAATCAGTCAGCTCCATCGTTGCAACTTAACGACGGATCCGTCGTTAAGTTGCAACGATGGACCTGACTGATTTAAAACAACGCAACGACGGATCCGTCGTTTTTTTAGATGTCAACTGAAGCAACAGATGTGTTATTTCCCAGGATGCCGTTCACTGGAATCCTGTGAAAAAAAAACTGATCCAGCGCATGCATTACATACGTTGTGCATCCATTTTACAACGGCGCCGTCGTGATCCATTTGTGTCTGTGACATCCCAGTGGGATGTCCCAAATATGCTGGGCATGCTCAATGGAGCATGACAGAATCCAGCACCACAGACAAACATAGCTTGTGACAGAATCCTTCGGAGTCCTTTTTTTTGCCGCTCCAAAAACATTACATTCAGCGTCGCTCCCGCCTGACAGTCAGTAAACGACTGATCACTCACGTGGAAAATGCAACGCAAGGCCATCAGTCACAATCAGTCGCTAATAGAAGTCTATGGGGGAAGAAAAAATCCTGATCCCTGCAAAATATTTTGCTGGTTACCGTAATTCCTAAAGGTGACGGATGCAAAACAACGCAAGTGTGAAAGCAGCCTTAGGATAGTTTCACACTTGCGTTGTGTGGCATCCATCAAATTGCGTTGTGCGACGGATGTGTTGCATCTAGTGGCACAACTGATGCGAAGGATCCTGCAAAACAACGGAATCTGTTGTAGCTTTTTAGCAATTTACTTAACTGAGCATGTGCAGTTGTGTAAATGCAGTGGGTGAGCAGACCCCCTGCAAAAGGGAGCATAGTTAACCCGGAAATGTTATTAATAAAAATGTTTTATTTGTATGTGCATGTGTATAGTGTTAGGGTACCCCTAGTGGCCGGGTGGGACGGCTGTCACCACAGTGGAGAGGAGGAGCCGGCAGAGACAAGGGGAGGAGAGAGCAAGGGTGTGAGGAAAAGATTAGATCAAGGGAGCGGTTGTCTCGGGGACAGGAGCGGAGCAGCAGAGCCGGGGCAGAGTGTGGAGCTGAGTGGGCAGAAAGAAAGAAAGAAAGAAGGGAGCTGGAAATCAGGGAAGCCGGTGAGAAAAGGAGCGGGCGGAACCTCATAGTGTGAAGCAGTCCGGTGTGGGTCCGGGCTGTGGGTAGCCAGAAGTGGGAGCCGGGCGAAGTGGAGTAGTCAGGCACATCCCCACTGGAGGGGACGCAAGGACAGGCTTCCCCCAGCTAAGAAAGTGTATCCTCACCTTTATGGCTTTGTTTGGGACTTTGTGAGAAGTAGCATCCGGGACAGCAGTGTGTGCACGTCGGGCAGAGTGTGTGAGCGGAACAGCAGGGGACACCGGAGATAAGGAGGTGGACGCAACCTCAGAGCCTATTCTGCCGGTGTGGGTCCGGTGTATGCTTGGCTGAAGAGTGGGAGCCCGGAGGAAGTGGAGTACTTTGGGCATATCCCCACCAGAGGGTGCGCAAGGTCAGGTTGTCCCCAGCTCCACAGGAATTGTCATCTGCCAGATTTATTGCTAACCGGATTGCTTTGTCTGGACTTTTATCTGTGAAGAATAAAAGAATGTTCGTTCATTGCATTGTACCCTGCCTGAGGAGTGTTTGTGCGCCGGATAACATCTACACCACCACCACACTCTGCCCCACCAAGTCATCTCCTGTCCCCATAGTGACGGTGGAACCAGGGGTAAGCCTGAGTGCAAGGGCCGCGACTACAAGGCCAGAGGCACCCCTGGCACCCCGTTACATAAAGACAGATCAGACACAGGAATCCATCAAATGACAGATTCCACCATAGACTTCCATTATAAAAATGACAGACGCCGATGGAATCCAGCACATTGCGTTTTTTGATGCTCTGCGAAGCGCAGAAAAACGCCACATACTGCGTTCTTTCCGCCGGTGGATGCAACGCAGGACCATCAGTCACAATGAGTCGTCCATACAAGTCTATCTGAAGCAGCGGAATCTGAACGGATTCTGCTGTTTTCCAAAACAGCGGATTGCGACTGAAGGGGGAAGAAAAAAAAAAAAAACCCACAAGTGAGAAACTAGCCTTAGTCATTTTGCAGCAAAACTCCCCAATAAGAAAGTAGTAGGTCAGGAATTGAGAAGCAACAATGTTTACAAAACAGTTACTTCCTTTACTTTGAAGTGTAAACAGAAGGCTTGTGATGATCAGATCTCCTCCAGCCCAGGAAATCTCAGGTGTATACACTAAACAGTTATGTTATATCTCAGGTGTATAGGTAGTTGTGCAGAACACAGGGTTTACAGATCTCTACAAGGATCTGATCGATCTGGGAGGACTAGAAACAATGAAGGCTAGGAAAGGCTGCAACACAAAGTACAGAGCAAGGGGAGGAGGACATCACAAGAAGCTGAGGAAGGAGCAGCTCAGCCCTGCACATATGGCCAGATCTGCTGAGGATACAGAAGACAGCGCAGACACTCACCATGGAGAGGTAGGTGTAGGAGGCATAGAGCTCCAGGTTCACCATGCGGTTGATGGCAGCCTCGCAGTCGCGGTTGTAGTTCTGGCGCACCTGGGATTCCATTGCGGTTTCTTGGTGGTTTTGGTGGCGCAAAAAGGTTGCAAAAATACAAGGTATTGGAGAGGAGAGAGGCTTTGGTCTCCTTGTCCTCTGCGCGTGTTCCGTTCAATCACTGTTGAAGCAAGAACTCTGCTCAGAGTCAGGATCGTCTGATCCGTGCACAATAGAGCCCGGGATTTATAGGCAGGAGTCTGGGGAGTGGAGTGACATCACCTGTCTGCAGCCAATCCCTGCCTGGAGCTGCAGCAGAGATCGGGCGGAGCTTCGGAGTGCACGCTCCTCCACTGCTGATGTCACATTATTTTCCAAAACACATTATTGCATGAATAGCAATCCCCTAACTTCTCCTTTATGCCATTCCTTACTATTAGTCTTTACAATATTGGCAGCTATTGCCGGGAATCGGATCAGCTGACACAACTCTTTTTCTTTAGTCAGTGACCAGTGTATTATCCTGCATTCTGCTGCAGATTTGGAGGCTGAGGATATTGCTATTTCATGTATTATTGTATATACACAATGTATACATTTTTTTAGTGCAGATTTTTCTAAACTGAAATCTGCAGCATTTCTATATATAAATCTGCTTATTTTCCTCCCTTAATCTGTGTAATTTGGCTTTTTTTTTTTTCAATGGGCAACCAGATAAAACTTATGCCTTGAAACAACAAACCATCAAGGCATACGTTTTACCTGGTTGCCCAATGAAATTAATGGGTAAAATCTGCACCAAAAAATAGCATTTTTGCCACAGAAATGGACATGACATGGATTTAAATAAATCATAATATTTTATAAATATTATTTAAACAAAAAAAAAGGTAATTTCCTCT
>NC_134363.1:47492977-47525342 GCF_048569485.1 Anomaloglossus baeobatrachus
TTTTCCATGGCCCCCCCCCCTGTTTTTCTTCAGTGGCGGGTTGGATTGTTTTAATATCAATTGTGTTCTATACTAAGTCTTGTATCCATTTGCAGCTTTGTGACTCCATCCTCTTTTTGTCTTACCTGATTATGCAATTCTTATGACTATCCTGATATTTATACAATTTTTATATCGGTGTTAATAAAATTTGATATATTTTTTGCATTCTACTTTTGTGCCAATTCTCTTCTTGCTCTCTTTGTTTATATTGCACATATTAATGTAATAAGGCATCCAATCTCAGAGCTGAAGGTATGCCTGGATTCAGCATCCTAGCCCCAGTATAGCACTGGCTTTACGTTATATATGAAAATCCTGCTGGTTGGTCCTCTTTAATGAGCTGTTTTTTATTGCCTCCATAAAAATCATCGTTGGGTCTCATTCAGACATCATACGTGTTCTACCTGTGATTTTCACGCATAGAAAGCTTTATAGCCTATGGGGCTGTTCACATATGATCAAGAGTCATAATATAAGTCTATGGATCTGTGGAAATCACGGATGGCATACAATGGCAACAATGTACAATGCGATTACAATTGCAATATATAGAAAAAGCTTGTAATTTATGTATCCATATGTGAATGACACGTTAGGTGTTTTTTTATAAAGATTTTCCCATCCAGAAGCCTTGTTTGGAGGCAAGAAGATCCCCATATCTGCATACAATGGCACCTATGATAAAATATTAAAATGTCATTTATCGGCGGGTGCAGTTTTATTTTTCCCTGTACTACGTCATCTACCATAGTCCTAGGTGATAGAAAAATATAGTGAGAGATGGTCCGGCTATTAAAGGGTGGAGGAGGCTTTTTTTTTCCTCTTTTTAATCTTGCCTTATATACATATCATTATACAGGAAAAAATGTTTCCTAACATTTTTTTCATGTAAAATCCATTTTATCGTCAGTTTTGTAAGTTTTATTTTCATATCAAGTGTCATAATACTCTGCCAGCATTTTTCTCACCAGCCACTTGGGAGTTAGAGAGGCATCCAGCCATCTTCCCCATGCTGTTTCCATCCATTTCAGCAATTTCCCTCTCCCCCCAGCCTCTTTCCTCTTTCCCTATCCCCCATTTGTTACTCGAATGAAGCCAGTCTGAGGGTCTGACCTGCTTGATTCGAGTATCGAGAACTTAGGTATTTTAGTGCTCAATCATTACTACTGTTGAAATCAGGAACACACAGGACAGCAGAGCGAGGGGCCTGCAGCACTGAGGAAGAGCAGGGTGCTGCCGGGAAATGTAGTTTTAGCAGATTTGAGAAGCAACGCTAATTCAGCTTTGTGAAGAGGGACAGAAGAAGATGATAAAAGACATAAAGGTACAAGAAATAAACATTATGTTGGGCTTATACTGAATATTAACAGATACTGTGCTTTGTAAAAATAAGTCTATTGCTGGCATAGGACAAGTGATCTACTGTACTTAGTCGTAGGACTGGTGGGTATGCAAATCTGGCATCTGTGGTCTTTCCTGTCGTCTATTTTCAAAGAAAAGAAGAAGCGAAATTGCTGACTTATGTATGTAATGCCTACATTCGTGCAAACATTTCTCCTTGGGGTTGGGGGGAGGAGTGATATAATATCCGCTATGTTTATAAATTAGAATGAAGCTCATTTGTTAAATCCACATCCCACTATTACAGAACCAGTATGTATAGTAACTGCCATAACCAACTGCCTAATAATATTTGCACCATATGGCGCCACAATAAATAGCACCACAGTTGTGAATGTTGAGTGGGAGAAATGTCATGTGAAATTTCACAAGACCAAATATAGAGAATGTTGATTTGCTTTTTTTTAATGTTTCTTTTTTTAATACTTTTTCTTGAATATTTGATATTTTTTCATTTCTCGGGGCAGATTGAGAACACATTTTTAAGAATATTGTTTAAAAAATAGAAAAACCTTAAAGCTTGGATCACACGAGTATGTTTTTGCTCTGTTTACGCAAAAAAACGCGAAGCAGTGTGATCCTTGTGCACATTAGCAGTTTTCCGCATGCACCTTCCCTGATTTAAAGAGTAATTGTCTTTTTCATTTTATTTCTTTTTCGAGAAAAATATGCAAAAATAAAAAACTTTGTAATACATCTTACTGGAGAAATCTGCTTCTTTCTCCTCCTGGACTGATCATTCACTTTCAAGAGTCTTAATTTATAGGAAAATGTGTCTTCAATAAATAGATTTTTCCATTATGGAGATGGGAGATGACAATTGGTGCTCAAAGTTCTATGGAGAAGTGTAGCTGTCACCTCAGGAGAGCCTGTAGCAGAAGGTCTATCTCGACCTCTAGCAAATCCCTCTTCCATAGAATTTTAAAAGCACCAATTGTCATCCTTTATCTCAATATTTACAAATATATGAAACAGTCACGATCGGGAGACACGCGGCTAGTCCGTGCATTGTGATCCGACATCCTGCCCCTGGAGGTGATATGTTCATGGCTGGCTTCATATGGGCCCAATTAGTGACTTCCATTGAGGTTCAAGTCAAGTTGGGTCCCAAACCGAACGGTGAAGTCCGGCTGAACCCGCCGAACCGAATTTCCACGGGTCCGCTCATCTCTAATCATCAGCTCTTCCTCCCCTCCACTGCCAACGTTGATTGATAACAAGGTGGAACAATTGCTTCATGACTAGGGATGAGCGGACCCATGGATGTTTTGGGCCGCCAGACAATAGTCCAAAGTTCGGTCCAGGTACCCGAACCCCAAATCAGTCAATGCAAACCGGTACTTAAGTACTGTAAAATGGTCATAGTAGGGACTAGGGAGTTTCTGAAAGAATGAAATGGGAGCAAGAGCCGGACAGCCATACATACTGTGTTTCCATGAAGATAAGGTGGCTGTCAGATTGCTGAACTGGCCCAATGTTTAAACAAAGTGAATATTTCCCCCCTATTTTGCTAACCAGCCAACGTAAAGCACCATCTGCAGGATGATATCAAGCTGGGAAGGGTCCAATATCCATGGCTCGTCCCAGCCTGATAATACCAGCCCCCAGCTTTAACTAGACTGGTTATCAAAAATAGGAGGGGGACCCCATGTCTTATCTTAAATAATTGAAGGGGAAATAAAAAAAGTATGGGTTCCCCCTATTTTTGATAGCCAGCCAAGAAAAAGCAGACAGCTGGGAACTGATTAGGGTGAGAAAGGTCAGATATTTGGACCTTCCTAACTTAAATATAGCAGCCCACAGCTGCCCCAGAAGTGGGCATACATTAGATTCACCAAATCTGACACTTTACCCGTAACTTCCCAATTGCCCTAGTGCTGACAAACCCCAAAACCATTACCGCAATTGTAACAGAAGGAAGAGCCAACAATTGGTACATCTAATGGATGTGCCACTTCTGGGAGGCTGCTTGATTTAAGCTGAAAGGGGCCAAATATTCATGGTCCTTCCCACCTTGGTAATACAAGTCCCCAGGTGTCTGCTTTACCTTGGCTGATTATTAAAAATAGGGCAGACCCCATGCAGTGTTTTTTATTTATTTAAAATAGGCATAGCAATGGACAACCCCTACCTGCAGGCTCTTTGCATATGTTGCACATATTCAAAGACATGTTTTGCCTTTGTGATAGATCTGAGGTTGTGTAAGCAGCATTTATTGTATAATCCGCTCAGATCTGGTGTAAACTACATTTACCGCTAATAGCAGAATATTTTCACCTGAAAAAGTGTGGATTGAAAAACAATTGTACAATGGAAACTTTTCCTGAGAGCGAAGTTAGCAGTTGTGTAAACTCTGCATTATTACCCATTTATGTATCTGTACAGACAGTACATTTTGACGCAGTTGCGTAACTAGAGTTTGATGGCCCCGATTCAAAGTTTGGACCTTGTGCCCCTCCTCCCCGGTACACCGTGACTCGGAGAACAAGATAATGCCGACACTCTGGGTACGGGATAATGATGCTGACACTTGGCTCTTTCCCCCAGCATTAATGTTCCAATGATCTGAAATCCCGCTATCAGCACCCAGCTTTCCCATGTTCTGATATCCATCTTGTCCTCCGCACGCACCTTCCCCATGCTCTGCTATACATTTTCCCTCAGCACCCAGCTTTCCCATGACATCAGAGTATAGGAAAGCGTTGTGTTGAGGTTAGGCTGGAATCACACTTGCGTGTGAGTATCGCACTGCCCGGACCGGTTGGCTTCTATTATGCCAGGAGCGGCTCCACTATATGTATTTCTATGATGCTGACCCACGCCTGTCAGGAGAGCCGTGGACGGTCCGGGCAGTGTGAGCCGATAAGCGCACGAGTCACACACACAAGTGTGACTCCAGTCTAAAGATGTATAGCAGAGCATAGGAAAGCTGGGTGTAAGGAAAAGCCTCTTTCCCTGAGCACAAAACTTTCCCATCTGTTGCTTTTATTTTTGTCCCCCCCCCCCAATATAAAAGCTCTTCAAATACAATAATTGCCCCCACATAACCCTTATATAAGAATGCACATCCATTGGCCTCTATGTATAAGATAGCCCCTTTAATTACTACAATGCATCCCATATGCCTCCATGTATAAGATGTCCTTCATGTTGTATAATGCAGCCCACATACTGTTTAATTCAAACCCCCATATGCATCCATATAGTATAATGCAAACCTATAGTCCAGGTAGGTGTCCATCATATTGTATTATGAAGTCCCCATATTGAATGCACCCCCATAGTCCTCTGGCTACCATTTACTCACTGAGTAAAGAGAACAAAAATCCTCACCTCTCCTAGTTCCCCCTCTGCTCCAGTCGGAGCATCCTCCGCTCTGCAGTCTCAGCACCGCAGTAGTGATGTCACCACACAGACCTCAAGCACAGGGCAGAGAGTAATAAGCATGGAGTGGAGCGTGCCATCTGTAATCATTGCTGTGTGTGATGACTGCCACCGGGCCCCCCCTGGCTCACAGGCCCTGTGGTCTGTCACTCCCTAACAGCTCCTATCACAGAGCAGAGCCGGTTGCTTCTCTGCAGGGTGAGCACCAGGCCCCTAACCCTCCTGGGCCCGGTCACGATCTCTGCGACCACGGTCATTATGCCCCTATTGTGACATCAGAACCTCATTATTTAGGTCTTAAGGCTAGGTTCACACCATGAGATTTGAAATTTTTTGGAACCCGTGGGCAGCATCTCTAAAAACAGAAAGTTTATTACAGAGACGTATGCAAACATTTGGGGCACAAAAAGCCTGTCTCTCCAGCTCTATTCCCCTGTGTGACTGACAGTTCCTTTGCCTGAAGCAGTCAGTGAAAGAGGCAGCAACGCTGGGCGGGGAATAGAGCTGTAGTGACAGGTGTACGATGTACTCTAGACCTGCAGCCTCATTTACATGTCAATTAAAATAGACAGGTCAGTGATTGAGAAACCGGTTGATCATGTAACTAGGTATTGCTGACGTGTGTGAAGAGCTAGATCAGAATGAAAAATAAATTTCTAAACATGTTTAGAATGCATCAAGGCTTTATTGGAAAGCTTGCTGACAAGCAGTCACAGCCACTCAGGTAACAGATCACAGAAGGTTCAGAGAGGCCCAAAACACACGTCAGGGGCAATTATTCCAGGTAGATAAGGAGATGCAGACTGGACCGGTGGCATCCAAGAGGAGACATCTTAGCTGCTCTCTCCCAGGGTGTGCTTGTCAAACAGGTACTCGCCCATGCCGTTCTGGGGTACCCCAAGGCGCTTCAGGTTGGTGATGTAGTCTCCAAGCTGCTTAATAGCCTTCACCTGTTCCTCCAGGTATTCAGATTCCAAGAAGTCACAGAGCTGGAAGAGAAGGGGTCATTATTGATATGCAGGAATTACTAGCCTCAATACATGGAAATAAACATCTACCTATGATATTATAGCTAAGACCACTTAATTTCATTAGGGCCCGGCTACAATACCAAACTGTTACAGCACCACTTCAGAATTAAACCAGCCATGCATTTCAAATACTGCACTACCCTTTTAAGACATATGGGGAAGTTTATTACAAGATTAAGCAAGAATAGAATATTTTTTTACAAGTCATAAGCATTTTAGGAACGTAAGAGCTAATATTAAATGTGCTGAATGGACATGTCAGAGAATGCACCGCATAACCCAAGAGTTACACAAGAGATGAAACAACCACACCCCATACAGTATATAAGAGGCTTGGGAGGTGCCGTTACTTTCTATAGAAGACCAAGATTTTTATGGACACTTACTTGAGGGTCAACTTTGTCAGTGGCCAACTTATGAAGATCCAGGAGGGCCTGGTTCACGGTCTTCTCCAGCGCCAGGGCGGCCTGCATGGCCTCCAGGGTGTTGGCCCACTCATCACGGTCAGGTTTCTAAGAAAAAGAAAAACTGGTCTTTACACTGCTCCTCAATCAGTTTGAGACAGATGGGAGCTTAAGGAGGACTAAAGAGTGAGATTTCATATTAACAGAAGTGTTTTTTCTGCATTAGGATGGGTGATGAACACTACAGAAGTCTCACCTTAATGTCCTGGAGGACCACACGTCCCCCACGCTTGTTTTGATACTTCAGGAACTTCTCAGCGTGCTCCCTCTCTTCATGGCTCTGCTCCTTGAAGAACTTGGCCACATGTTCAAGGGCGACATCATCTCGGTCAAAGTAGAAGGACTGGAATAAAATAAGGAGAGAAGTTAAACAACCAGTTTGTAAAGATAGGAAAAAAATATATATAGTTTCAATTGAGTCAGTAACACTGTGGGAAGGACAGCTTGTTCTTGTGAGCATCTTATCTAGCAGGTGTGTGCAAGGAAATACTGTATTACTTTATCAGTTCACTGTCAGGACTAGTGTGGGGTGTTCGGCTACTTTCACACTTGCGTTGTTTTAAATCTGCCAGGTCCGTCGTTGCAACTTAACGGATCCGTCGTTTTTTTTAGATGTCAACTGACGCAACGATTGTGTTATTCCAAAGGATTCCGTTCACTGGAATCCTGAGAAAAAAAAACTGATCCGTCGCATCCATTACATCCGTTGTGCGTCAGTTTTACAACGGCTCCGTCATGATCCATTTGTGTTTGGGACATCCTACTGGGATGTCCCAAATATGCCGGGCATGCTCAGTGGAGCATGACGGAATCCAGCACCATAGACACACATTATAGCTTGTGACTGAATCCTTTTTTTGCCACTCCAAAAACGTTACATTCAGCGTTGCTCCCACTTGATGGTCAGTCAGTAAACGACTGATCCGTCACGTGGCGGATTCAACGCAAGGCCATCAGTCACTAAGAAGGCTATGGGGGAAAAAAAATAACCCCTGCAAAATATTTTGCTGGTTACCGTAATTACTAAAAGGTGACTGATTGCGACGGATGCAAAACAACGCAAGTGTGAAAGCAGCCTTAGGCTAGTTTCACACTTGTGTTGTGCAGCATCCGTTGAATTGCGTTGTGTAACAGATGCGTTGCATATAGCGGCACAACCGATGCGACAGATCCTGCAAAACAGAATCTGTTATAACTTTTTTAGCAATTTACTTAACTGAGCATGTTATAAACAAAAATTTAGCCATACTAAATATCCACCCTATGGAGCCACTTAGTAGTGTCCCATAAGGAGATGCCTACCCCTTAACTGAGCATGTGCAGTTGTGTAAAGATGGATCAGTCACAGGAATCCATCAAATGACGGATTCCGCCACCATAGACTTCCATTATAAAATGGACGCCAACGGAACCCAGCACATTGCGGGTTTTTTTTTTTTTAACGTTCTGGGATGCGCAGAAAAACACTACATGCTGAGTTCTTTCTGCCGGCGGATGCAACGCAGGACCATCAGTTGCAATGCGTCGTCCATACAAGTCTATGGGAAGCAGCGGAATCAGTTAACTGCGGATCGCAACTGAAAGAAAAAAAAACCGCAAGTGTGAAACTAGCCTTAGGCTAGTTTCACACTTGCGTTGGGTTGAATCCGCTGGGTCCGTTGCTGCGTCGTTTTGACGCATCCGTTATTTTTGTGGTGTCAACGGGTCCGTTATTTCACAGGAATCCGTTAGCTGATTCCTGTGAAATAACGGACAGTTGCATCCGTTTGGCGTCCGTCTAACGGAATCCGTCGGCTCTGTTTTATTTCTTTTTTCATTTTTTTTGATTCTGGGCATGCTCAGTAGAGATTAGCGGAATCCAGCAGTGGATTCCGTTGTTAAGCACTTAGCAACGGAATCCGCTATCATAGGGAACCATTATAAATTTTAACGGAACCAACGGAATCCGTTGGTTGGCGTCATTTTGACGCCAGCATTTAAACGTTACATTCTGCGTTGCTTCCGCTCGGCGGAAGCAACGGAGCATCGGCCAACGGAAGCAACGCAGATACTTTTGGTACAATCCGTCATCAATGCAAGTGTATGGGAAACAACGAAATCCGTTAACGGATTCCCCTGTTTCCCAAGACAGCGGATTGCGCCAAAAAAAAAAAAAAAACGCAAGTGTGAAAGTACCCCAAGTCATTTTGCAGCAAAACTCCCTAAGAAAAGTAGTAGGTCAGGAATTAAGAACCAACAATGTTTACAAAATAGTTACTTCCTTTACTTTGTGAAGTGTAAACAAAAGTGTTGTGATGATCAGATCTCTCCAGCCCAGGAAATCTCAGGTGTATACACTAAACAGATATTTCTCAGGTGTATAGGAGGGTGTACAGATCTCTACAAGGATCTGATCGATCTGGGAGGACTAGAAACAATGAAGGCTAGGAAAGGCTGCAACACAAGCACAGAGCAAGGGGAGGAGGACATCACAAGAAGCTGAGGAAGGAGCAGCTCAGCCCTGCACATATGGCCAGATCTGCTGAGGATACACAGAAGACAGCGCAGACACTCACCATGGAGAGGTAGGTGTAGGAGGCATAGAGCTCCAGGTTCACCATGCGGTTGATGGCAGCCTCGCAGTCGCTCTTGAAGTTCTGGCGCACCTGGGATTCCATTGCGGTTTCTTGGTGGTTCAAAGAATGTCTTAATGCAAAAAATAGAGACTTTGGGCTCCTTGTCCTCTGCGCGTGTTCCGTTCAATCACTGTTGAAGCAAGAACTCTGCTCAGAGTCAGGATCGTCTGATCCGTGCACAATAGAGCCCGGGATTTATAGGCAGGAGTCTGGGGAGAGGAGTGACATCACCTGTCTGCAGCCAATCCCTGCCTGGAGCTGCAGCAGAGATCGGGCGGAGCTTCGGAGTGCACGCTCCTCCACTGCTGATGTCACGCACAGGAAACGTTTCTAGTGTCACATTACAGAAGGTCAGGCTTCTTATTTTCCAAAACACATTAGAAAATTGCAGGAAATTGCATGAGAATTGCAAATCAGTTACCAAAACTTTTTTACCAGTGTATTATCCTGCATTCTGCTGCAGATTTGGAGGATGTTGACATCTCATGCATTATACATTGTGTATTTAGTGCAGATTTTCTAAGCTGAAATCTGCAGCATTTCTGTATATCTGCTTATTTTCCGCCCAGGTAAACGTGACTCAGCAGAGACTGCACCGCCCGACAATAGCGGAGCGCTCAGCCAGCATGACTCAGCAGAGACTGCACCGCCCGACAATAGCGGAGCGCTCAGCCAGCATGACTCAGCAGAGACTGCACCGCCCGACAATAGCGGAGCGCTCAGCCAGCATGACTCAGCAGAGACTGCACCGCCCGACAATAGCGGAGCGCTCAGCCAGCATGACTCAGCAGAGACTGCACCGCCCGACAATAGCGGAGCGCTCAGCCAGCATGACTCAGCAGAGACTGCACCGCCCGACAATAGCAGAGCGCTCAGCCAGCATGACTCAGCAGAGACTGCACCGCCCGACAATAGCGGAGCGCTCAGCCAGCATGACTCAGCAGAGACTGCACCGCCCGACAATAGCGGAGCGCTCAGCCAACATGACGAGGCAGAAATGGAGAACACAGTGAGGGAGGAAGGAGGACAGTGCTGATGATGGTGATGGAGGAGGAAACTTCATATCATCCTGCGCCTGGCACAAGTTTTACCCAAACCAGAATTGCAACATTTTTTTTTATCCACAAGAAATAGAACTGATCTAATGATATTGATGACAGGGCATTAAGAGAAGATACTGTTTAATGATTGCCGCCATAAAAATCATTGTTAAGACCCTATCAGACGTCCATGTTTAACCAGGTGCAAGCCTCACATTCCAGTATGGACATCTGTGTAACATCTGTGCGTCATACATGTGACATCCGGCAAAAATTGCATGATACTGAAATAGTTTTTTTAAAGGGAACCTGTCAGGTCCAATATGCACCCAGTTCTGCGTGTATATTGCTAATCCCTGCCTAACCGTCCCTGGAGATCTTTAGAGAAGGTATCTCTAAAGATCTTTTACCATATGCTAATGAGCAAGGGGACTAGTCCCCTGGGCGTTACTTCCCTTGGCTAGTTGGCCCCATTAGCATGTTAGTATGCCCCTGTGGGTGTGCTATCATGCTAATGAATGTGCAGCATCACAGGATGATCTCACCTCTCCGCTGCCATCGCCGCCCGACGCTGGATTTCGGCTCAGTGCGCATGAGTTTGGGTCATGCGCACTATGAAGCCGGGTGTACGCGTCCTGACTTCAAACTGAAATACCGTGCATGACCAAAAGTCCGGGGTTATGCGCATTGAGCCAAAATCCAGCGTCGGGCTGCCATGGCAGCGGAGAGGTGAGTGAGATCACTCTCATGCTGCACATTCATTAGCATGATCAGGGGCATAACTACCGCGGTCGCAGCGGTCGCCATTGCGACCGGGCCCGGGAGCTTAGGGGCCCGGCGGCCGCCCGGCAGTTCAGCAGCCAGCTCCTGTCAGTGAGGGAGGAGCTGCGCTGATCTGTCACAAACCACGCGGCGGCTATATGACCCGCTGCCGCCGCCGACACCGGGCCCCCCTGCCTGGTGGCAGCGGCGGCAGCGGGGCCCCCTCCCCCATCACCGCGCACAGTAATGTTGAAGCATAGAGCTGCCGGCGGCACTCTATGCATCATCATTCCCCTCTCCCCCCCCTCCGTGCCTGCGCGGTGACGTCACTCCTGTGCGACTGCTGTGCTCAGAGTGCACAGAGCGCAGGACGGGAGGACGCCGACCGGAGCACCGGGAGAACGAGAAGGGGGGAGGACGAGCAGCGATGGAAGAGGAGAGCGGTGAGTTCGAGCAGTGGCTGGTGAATGAGGGGAGCAGTGAGGACGAGCAGTGGCTGGGGAATGAGGGGAGCAGTGAGGACGAGCAGCGGCTGGGGAATGAGGGGAGCAGTGAGGACGAGCAGTGGCTGGGGAATGAGGGGAGCAGTGAGGACGAGCAGTGGCTGGTGAATGAGGGGAGCAGTGAGGACGAGCAGTGGCTGGGGAATGAGGAGAGCAGTGAGGACGAGCAGCGGCTGGAGAATGAGGAGAGCAGTGAGGACGAGCAGCGGCTGGAGAATGAGGGGAGCAGTGAGGACGAGCAGCGGCTGGAGAATAAGGGGAGCAGTGAGGACAAGCAGTGGCTGGAGAATGAGGGGAGCAGTGAGGACGAGCAGTGGCTGGGGAATGAGGGGAGAATTGAGGACGAGCAGCGGCTGGAGAATGAAGGGAGCAGTGAGGACGAGCAGCGGCTGGGGAATGAGGGGAGCAGTGAGGACGAGCAGTGGCTGGGGAATGAGGGGAGCAGTGAGGACAAGCAGTGGCTGGGGAATGAGGGGAGCAGTGAGGACGAGCAGCGGCTGGGGAATGAGGGGAGCAGTGAGGACGAGCAGCGGCTGGGGAATGAGGGAGCAGTGAGGACGAGCAGCGGCTGGGGAATGAGGGAGCAGTGAGGACAGCAGCAGTGGAATGAGGAGACGTGAAGACAGAGCAGGAAGAGAGAGGGTGAGTACTTGTTTTTTTTATTTTTATATATATAAATTAGTGAATACACGGTGGCCAGAGGCCTGGGGAGGCTCATTATACATGGAGGCCTGGAGAGGCTGGCTGCATTAGTATACATGGAGGCCTGGAGAGGCTGTCTGCATTAGTATACATGGAGGCCTGGAGAGACTGGCTACATTAGTATACAGGGAGGCCTGGAGAGGCTGGCTGCTATATTATACATGTAGGCCTGGAGAGGCTGGCTGCTATATTATACATGGAGGCCTGGAGAGGCTGGCTGCTATATTATACATGGAGGCCTGGAGAGGCTGGTTGCTATATTATACATGGAGGCCTGGGGAGGCTGGCTGCTATATTATACATGGAGGCCTGGAGAGGCTGGCTGCTATATTATACATGGAGGCCTGGGGAGGCTGGCTGCTATATTATACATGGAGGCCTGGGGAGGGTAGCTGGTATATTATACATGGAGGCCTTTAGAGGTTGGCTGCATTATTCTATATGGAGGCCTGGAGAGGCTGCATAATAAACATGAAGGACACCTTATATATTTGGAGTATAGGGGTGTATTATACATAGAAGTCTATGGGGCTGCATTATACTGGAGGTCTATAGTGCTGCATTATAAATGGAGGTCTGGGGGGGCTGTATAATACAAAATGAAGGACACCTTATACATGGAATATAGGGGTGCATTATACATGGAGGAGTATGGGGCTGCATAATACCATCTGACGTTTTATGGGGTTGTGTTATAATCTATATAGGACTATGGGGGCTACATTATAATATATGGAGTAATATGGAGCCTACCTTACACATGGACTATGGGGGTGCATTATAAAACATGGAGGACTATGTGGTGCAGTATAAAACATGGAGGACTATGTGGTGCAGTATAATATATGGAGGACTATGGGGTGAATTATAATACATGGAGGACTATGTGGTGCAGTATAATACATGGAGGACTATGTGGTGCAGTATAATATATGGAGGACTATGGGAAATGCATTATAATACATGGAGGACTATAGGGCTGAATTCTAATATATGAAGGATTATGTGGGACTCTTTATACTATTTGGAAGGCAATGTTGGGGCCATTATTGTATTTAGAGAACTATATACAAGGGGGGACAAAGATACAATCAGGGGATGGGAACGTTTTGTGCTGAGGGAAAAAGGCTCTTTCCCTCAGCACCCAGCTTTCCCATGCTCTGCTATACATCTCTCAGCACCCAGCTTTCCCATGATCTGCTATACATCTCTCAGCACCCAGCTTTCCCATGCTCTGCTATACATCTCTCAGCACCCAGCTTTCCCATGCTCTGCTATACATCTCTCAGCACCCAGCTTTCCCATGCTCTGCTATACATCTCTCAGCACCCTGCTTTCCCATGCTCTGCTATACATCTCTCAGCACCCAGCTTTCCCATGATCTGCTATACATCTCTCAGCATCCAGCTTTCCCATGTTCTGATATACATCTCTCAGCACCCAGCTTTCCCATGTTCTGATATACATCTCTCAGCACCCAGCTTTCCCATGTTCTGATATACATCTCTCAGCACCCAGCTTTCCCATGTTCTGATATACATCTCTCAGCACCCAACTTTCCCATGTTCTGATATACATCTCTCAGCACCCAGCTTTCCCATGCTCTGCTGTACATCTCTCAGCACCCAACTTTCCCATGTTCTGATATACATCTCTCAGCACCCAGCTTTCCCATGTTCTGATATACATCTCTCAGCACCCAGCTTTCCCATGTTCTGATATACATCTCTCAGCACCCAGCTTTCCCATGCTCTGCTATACATCTCTCAGCACCCAGCTTTCCCATGTTCTGATATACATCTCTCAGCACCCAGCTTTCCCATGCTCTGCTGTACATCTCTCAGCACCCAGCTTTCCCATGCTCTGCTATACATCTCTCAGCACCCAGCTTTCTCATGCTCTGATATGGGAAAGCTGGGTGCTGAGGACAAGATAAATATTAGAACATAGGAAAGCTGGGTGCTGATAGAGGGATTTCAGGGTGCTGTGGGTGAGAGCCAAGTGTCAGCGTCATTATCCTGTACCCCGAGTGTCAGTGTCATTGTCCCCTACCCCAAGTGTCGGCGTATGTGAAGGGGGGGGGCCCAGGTCTGAACTTTGCACTGGGGCCCATCCAACTCTAGTTATGCCACTGAGCATGATAGTACACCCACAGGGACCCACAGGGGTGTACTAACATCCTAATGGAGCTGACTAGCCAGGGAAACTAAGGGTACCTTCACACTTAGCGATGCAGCAGCGATCCGACCAGCGATCTGACCTGGTCAGGATCGCTGCTGCATCGCTACATGGTCGCTGGTGAGCTGTCAAACAGGCAGATCTCACCAGCGACCAGTGAACAGCCCCCAGCCAGCAGCGACGTGCAAGCGACGCTGCGCTTGCACGGAGCCGCCGTCTGGAAGCTGCGGAGACTGGTAACTAAGGTAAACATCGGGTATGGTTACCCGATGTTTACATTAGTTACCAGTGTGAGCAGGGAGCAGGGAGCCGCGCACACTGAGCGCTGGCTCCTTGCTCTCCTAGCTACAGTACACATCGGGTTAATTAACCCGATGTGTAATGCAGCTACATGTGCAGAGAGCAGGGAGCCGCGCACACTGCTTAGCGCTGGCTCCTTGCTCTCCTAGCTGCTGTACACATCGGGTTAATTAACCCGATGTGTACAGCAGCTACATGTGCAGAGAGCCGGAGCCGGCAGCACAGGCAGCGTGAGAGCTGCGGAGGCTGGTAACTAAGGTAAATATCGGGTAACCACCTTGGTTACCCGATGTTTATCTTGGATACAGCTTACCTCAGCTGCCAGATGCCGGCTCCTGCTCCCTGCTCGCTTCATTTGTCGCTCTCTTGCTGTCACATACAGCGATCTGTGTGTCACAGCGGGAGAGCACCTTTGAAGAAAATGAACCAGGGCTGTGTGTAACGAGCAGCGATCTCACAGCAGGGGCCAGATCGCTGCTCAGTGTCACACACAGCGAGATCGCTAATGAGGTCACTGCTGCGTCACAAAAAGCGTGACTCAGAAGCGATCTCGGCAGCGAGCTCGCTGTGTGTGAAGCACCTCTAATGCCCAGGGGACTAGTCCCTTCGCTCATTAACATACAATAAAAGATCTTTAGAAATACTTTTTCTATAGATCTCTTTATCTATGCTAGTGTATACAGGGACGGTTAAGCAGGGATTAGCAATATGCACCCAGAACTGCTCGTGGTCCGTGGGCATATTATATCTGACAGGTTCCCTTTAATGTGTAAAAGATGTGCAAAGCCTGAAAAATGATAGAGATAGATAGATAGATAACGGGATAGATAGATGGATAGATAGATAGATAATGGATAGATAGATAGATAGATAGATAGAGGGATAGATAGATAGATAGATAGAGGGATAGATAGATAGAGGGATAGATAGATAGATAGATAGATAGAGGGATAGATAGATAGAGGGATAGATAGATAGATAGATAGATAGAGGGATAGATAGATAGATAGATAGAGGGATAGATAGATAACGGGATAGATAGATAGATAGATGGATAGATAATGGATAGATAGATAGATAGACAATGGATAGATAGATAGATAGATAGATAGATAGATAGATGTTGAAGTACAGCCCACCAGAAATTCAAGCTGTAATGGTTAAACTGTTCAACATTGTGCTGAGTGGTGGATACTTCCCTCGTACCTGGAACCAAGGACTCATTACACCGATCCACAAGAGTGGGGACAGGTATGACCCTGCCAACTACAGAGGCATATGTGTCAGCAGTAACTTGGGAAAACTGTTCAACAGCATCCTAAACAAAAGGATCATCAGTTTCCTTACCGAGCACAATGTCCTGAGCAAAAGCCAAGCAGGGTTCGTGCCAAACCACCGCACCACAGACCACATCTACACCCTGCACAGTCTCATTCAGAGCCACGTCCACAATACAAAGCATGGGAAGATATACGCCTGCTTTGTAGACTTTAAAAAGGCCTTTGACTCAGTGTGGCACCCGGGCTTGTTCTTGAAACTGCTGGAAAGCGGAATAGGAGGAAAGACCTACGATGTCATCAAAAGGTCCTACACCGAGAACCTCTGCAGCGTGAGTGTGAACGGTAGAAGAACGGCTTATTTCCAGCAGAGCCGAGGAGTCAGACAGGGCTGCAGCCTAAGTCCAACGCTCTTCAATATTTACATCAATGAGCGGCTACTGCTCTAGAATCTTCACCTGCTCCAGGTCTCACACTCCATGACGCCCAGGTGAAATTCTTGCTCTATGCAGATGACCTACTGCTGGTGTCACCAACCAAGAAAGGTCTCCAAGACAACCTACAAATGTTGGAGAAATTCAGCTCCACATGGGCACTACCGATCAATCTAAAGAAAACCAACATCATGGTGTTCCAGAAGAGAAAAAGAAGATTTGACCAGCATCCTTCATTTGCCTAAACGGCTGCACTCTAAGGCTGCTTTCACACATCCGGCTTGAGCTCTGCGGCTCAATCCGGCTGTGCAAGCTATGCAACGGATGCGGTGAAAACACTGCATCCTTTGCATAAGTTTTTCCCATGCGGCCCGTCCGGTTTTTGCCGCTTGCGGCATGCTACTGAGCATGCACAGTGGCAAAAACCGCATGCGGCGGCCGGATGCGGTTTTTGCCGCATCGCGCCGCATCCGGCCGCCATAGGCATGCATTGAAAAATGCACCGCATCGGCCGAATGCGGCGCAATGCGTTTTTTTGCCGCACGAAAAAACGTTCCAGGCAACGTTCCATCCGGCCGCCGCATCGGCTAAATCTGCCGCATGCGGCAAAAGCCGGACCGAATGCGAGCCCATGCGGCACAATGCGGCACTAATTAAAGTCTATGCAGAAAAAACGCAACCAGCAGCAAAAAAAACGATTGCGATTTTCCTGCAAAGTGCCGTATTGTGCCGCATTGCAGAAACCGGAGGTGTGAAAGCAGCCTAACAGGAAAAATACACCTACTTGGGCCTGGAAATTCACCAGTCAGGGAGCTTCAAACCAGCCATAGAGACCCTGAAAAACAAGGCCTGCAAAACCTTTTATGCCATCCGAAGGAAACTCTATCATCTGAAGCCACCAGTGAGGGTCTGGCTAAAAATCTTCGATTCCATCATTGCCCCAATCCTCCTGTATGGCAGCGAAGTCTGGGGCCCTCACACTTACCCAGATTGGTCAAGGTGGGATTCCAGCCCAACAGAAATATTCCACCTGGAATTCTGTAAGCACCTTCTCCAGGTCCATCGAAGCACCTCCAACAGCGCCTGTCGAGCTGAGCTGGGCAGATTCCCTCTACACCTAGCAGCTCTGAAGAGGGCACTATCATTTCAGGCTCACCTACAGAGTAGCAATCCAAGCTCCCATCACCACAAAGCTCTGATATATATACGTGGGCCAGATGAACCAGGACCCCTGGCACAGCTCTCCCAAACCCAACTGGACAAAATAACCAATCACAGCAGCCTGACAAGAACCAGAATCAGGAAGATGGTAGACGAGGGCCAGGAGAGGTATGTCAGTGACTGGAGGACCGACATCAACACCTCACAGAAACTGACCACGTACCAGAGACTACAGAGAGACTACAGACTGGCCCCATATCTGGAGAAACTCCCGGATCCCAGAGACCGCAGGACCCTGAGCCGATATAGACTCAGTGCCCACAGTCTAGCCATCGAATCCGGCCGACACAAGCAGAGCTACAAGCCCAGGGAGGACAGACTGTGCCAACACTGTGACCTGGAGGCCCTGGAGGATGAAACCCACCTCCTGCTACACTGCACCAAGTACTCAGCAGTGAGGGACACTCACTTCAGGAGACTCTCCCATCTCTTCCCGGATTTCAGCTCCATGAAGTGTGGCGCCCCTGACCTGGTCAGGCACCACTGAGTACTGCACCCATGCTGGGGACAGTACAAAACAGGTAATCCAGAAGGCTGACCGAGGTGTGACTACACAGGCGCATAGTGATCAGGTCTCACACATGTACCTTTGAGAGGACCCCTGGGGATCCCAGGAGGGGGCGAAGCCTCCATCTCCACCCGAGGGGTGGAAGGGGCGAAGCCTCCATCTCCACTCGAGGGGTGTGGTAGAGAGCCTGGTTGCTAGGTGACGTAGGCAAGAATAGGAGAGGAGGAGCAGTGAGCCAGTGTAGTGTGCAGCTCAGGGAAAGCAGACGTGAGGAGCAGACCCTGGAGCTGTGGCAGTCTAACAGCGTCCGCGCAGTGACTACCGACGGGGGAGAACGGTCACCTGGGAGTGCTGCCCGAACACCACACACAGCTGGAGAGAGAGCAACGGAGTGGAAAGTAAGGAGACTGTCAGGGAGAACCAGGCCCAAACGGGTAGCAGGTCCCAGTGCAGGGATAGATTCACCTTTCCTTTGCCAAACCTGCATGAGGGGGCACTTTACACCCCCAAGACAACACCACAGAGTCCGCAGCCACGTAGCCAAAGTTAGGGCCCATAGCTCACAGGAGGCAAGCAGCCGGAGTGATCTGGTCCAGGCTACAAGCAAACGGGCAAAAAGAAGGGGAGAGAGGCACCAGCAACTTCCCTGGGCGACCCCAGCAGGGCTTCAAGCAGGGGTTACCTCAAAACACAACGGGCTAAGGAAGGCGAGTTGGTAGCCACCCTCATAAGTCAGCCTGAAGGACACCTGGTTCCAGCCTGGTTCATCCCAGCTACGCCCGGGTTACTCACCCTGCCACCATCAGTGAGTAAAATCCCTGAAAGACATCCTGCTTGTGCGTGTGAGTCATTCTGCAACTTGTAGTTCCACACACCTACCCGGGACCCTGGGGCATGCCTCACTCTCAGGAGGCTATTACAACTGACTGCACCTACCATCAGCCCCAGGCACCCCTAACCTGCAGTGCCGGTCCCCATTGACCGCAATTCTGAGAGTGGCGTCACGACAATCAAAATAGAAGATTTCCTACCTGTGACAAGATCCAGCCGCGTGGAGTCCCTGAAGGTAATGCACCGCTGCACCGACACCGAACCTCGGGGCCCCACACATCTGGCGTCACGAACAGGATAAGGACTAGACCTGTTCAGACAGGTGACCATGTGCCTGGGCGGTCCGCTTGGAAAATTGGAAGCGCCGCCATATTGCCACCATGAAAAGCGCGCTGAAAAACAACAGCAGCCCGCGCTGGGAGAAGTTACCGCCCACGAAGAGGTGTGGCTACCCAGAGATCCCCTGAAGAGTCCTGACCTCGCAAGTGATGAGAGCGGAGGCGTTCAGAGACGTCGGGAAGGAAAGGGAGCCAGAAGCCTGCTGCTGGAAAAGGCAGAGCAGAAACTGATAAGCCTGCTGTTGGGAGAAGAGTTCAAGGCAGTGAAGGAACTGGCACTGAGGCTGCAAGGAAGAGTCGGAGGTCTGCTGCTGAGAAAAGATCTGCAGAGCGGCGACGACGTGGTGAAGATGGCGTCTGAAGATAGGAGCCCAGAGCCGGGTTCCGCTGCCTGGTGGTTCTGGGAGCTTGCCCAGTTCAGTAACCGACTGGAAGCGAGGATCGTGCAGCAGATCCGAGAGGGACGTGCGGAGCTGCAGGAGATGGCTGCGGCGGTTCAGGCCTATGAGAGGGGAACCGCACGACGAGTGCCAGACCGAGCGGCGACGACTCAGGCCCCGACGATGTTACCGATGGGTGAGTCCTGTGTTGCCCCTGTCAGCGCGAGTGCCCCGACCCCTGCTGCCATGCCCGCGGTCCCTGGAGAGATGCCCGGCGTGGCGACGCTGAAGCAAGCCGCAGCCACGCCAGGTGCGGCCCGCCGAGCCCAGGCCGCCGCAACGATGCCCAGCCCGGCCCGCAAAGATCCGGCTGCCGCCGCGACCCTCCTCCACGCCGCAGGTGTGACGCTGACCCAGGCCGCCGCCATGCTAGGCCCGGCCCGCCAAGACCCCACCGCAGCAGCGACGCTCGTCCGCGCCGCAAGTGAGGTGCTGAACCAGGCCGCAGCCACGTCAGGTGCGGCCCGCCAAGGACCGGCTGCAGCTGCGACGCCAATCCAGGCCGCAGAAGCGCCCAGCCCGGCCCGCACAGATCCCATCGCAGCTGCGACGCCAATCCAGGCCGCCGCAGCGATGCCCTGCTCGGCCCGCACAGATCCCATCGCAGCTGCGACGCCAATCCAGGCTGCTGCCACGCCAGTCTCGGCCCGCCAAGACCAGGCCGCTGCCACGCCAGGCTCGGCCCGCCAAGACAAGACCGTACAACTATTTACCCCGGCCTGCAAGGCCAGAGCAGACACCGCTCCCCAGCCCAAGGAAGTCCCTGCTAGGAAGTCCCTGCTGGGGGAGGACCCCGAATACTGGAAGCTGAAGGCTGATCTAGAGGCCCACTTCCCAAAGGAGATGGTGGACCGGTATCTGCTCCCTCCGCATACTCACAGGAAGACTCCTGCAACATTCATGCCGAAGGGTCCCCCGCCCTGGCCTGCTGATGAAAATCCATCCCTAGCGCTGCCACAAGAGGAGTGCCCAGAAGAACTAAGGGGGAGGGGAGGCCAGGAAGCTGAGAAGCTGACCCCAGAGCCATCAGCAGTGGATGCAGCACCAGTCCAAGAGCCCGAGATGCTGCCGTACTCCCGCTGGGATGAAGAGGGACCGACATCCTCCGCTGAGGAAGATTTGCCCAGATACCTCACCTGGGAGCCTGCAAGCAGTGAAGTAGCAGCCCAGCAGAATCCAGCCCGCAAGACACGGCGCCGCAGCAGAACAAAGTTTTCCCCTGCACAGCAATCTCCAGATAGAAAAGACGAAGTAACAGCCAGAGACTTGGAGGAGAAGCAGTCATTAAGGAGAGCTAAATCGCAGGTCAGAGGCCCACTTTGTCGTGGAGTAGTGGAAGACTTTAGTTTAAAATCAGGATATGGCTTTATAGTTGTACCTGGAATGAAAGAAGGCATCTTTGTGAACAGAAGGGATGTGAGAGCGCATTTACCTAGAGGACATCCAGGAAGAAACCTACAGGTAGGAGACTCAGTAGAATTCACAAAACATCAAGGAGAACGCGGATGGTACGCACTAGATGTCACACCATGTCCCAGAAATCCCTACAGTAAACCTGCTATCTCAACACTACAAGATAAAGAAAGAGAAAAAGAAACAGACACAGAAGAAGAGGAAAGAAAATACAAAGAACCCATTGATGAGACCACTACAGATGATGACAGAGATGGAGAAAGCAACAGGTGCCACAGCCCTACAGGCCCAAGCCCTGGTAAGGAGGAAGAAGGAGCAAAGTCCATGTAAAGTAAAGTAAAGTACAGCAGTTACAAGTTTTGACAAGTTTTGCAACGTTTACAAGTTCAAGAAATGTGCCCACATGAACTAATGTGAGAAACCTCTTTTTGCACTTTGAAAAATGAACCTTAAGGCTATGAACTGGCTATAGCCACAAACTCTCGCAGTGTAAATAGTTACCCCAGAGGTACCACCACCAGAGCCAGCCTGTTTAGGGGCCTGGCTCGCCTGCAACCAGGGAGCACGCCTGTTTATGGGGCCTGGCTCTCCACCACAAAGAGGGTACATGGTCAGCACCAACTGTGGAGGCCGCCTCTACATCCTGCCAGAAGAGGCTGAAGGCGCGGCTCCACCAGGCCAGGTATACCCTGAAACCACCAGACCATGAAAGCCGCCTCTACATCCTGCCAGAAGTGGCTGAAGGCGCGGCCAACGAGAGAGGGTTTAGGGTGGGTTAACGGACTTGTGGGTGGAGGGTGGTGATGTATGGTACCTGATGGTTTTAAAACGTTTCACCATGTTTTACTGTTTTACGCATTTTAAAATGTTGTCTTGCAGCCCGAGGACGTGCTGGTGATAACTAAGGGGGAATGTGGCGCCCCTGACCTGGTCAGGCACCACTGAGTACTGCACCCATGCTGGGGACAGTACAAAACAGGTAATCCAGAAGGCTGACCGAGGTGTGACTACACAGGCGCATAGTGATCAGGTCTCACACATGTACCTTTGAGAGGACCCCTGGGGATCCCAGGAGGGGGCGAAGCCTCCATCTCCACCCGAGGGGTGGAAGGGGCGAAGCCTCCATCTCCACTCGAGGGGTGTGGTAGAGAGCCTGGTTGCTAGGTGACGTAGGCAAGAATAGGAGAGGAGGAGCAGTGAGCCAGTGTAGTGTGCAGCTCAGGGAAAGCAGACGTGAGGAGCAGACCCTGGAGCTGTGGCAGTCTAACAGCGTCCGCGCAGTGACTACCGACGGGGGAGAACGGTCACCTGGGAGTGCTGCCCGAAATCCACACACAGCTAAAGAGAGAGCAACGGAGTGGAAAGTAAGGAGACTGTCAGGGAGAACCAGGCCCAAACGGGTAGCAGGTCCCAGTGCAGGGATAGATTCACCTTTCCTTTGCCAAACCTGCATGAGGGGGCACTTTACACCCCCAAGACAACACCACAGAGTCCGCAGCCACGTAGCCAAAGTTAGGGCCCATAGCTCACAGGAGGCAAGCAGCCGGAGTGATCTGGTCCAGGCTACAAGCAAACGGGCAAAAAGAAGGGGAGAGAGGCACCAGCAACTTCCCTGGGCGACCCCAGCAGGGCTTCAAGCAGGGGTTACCTCAAAACACAACGGGCTAAGGAAGGCGAGTTGGTAGCCACCCTCATAAGTCAGCCTGAAGGACACCTGGTTCCAGCCTGGTTCATCCCAGCTACGCCCGGGTTACTCACCCTGCCACCATCAGTGAGTAAAATCCCTGAAAGACATCCTGCTTGTGCGTGTGAGTCATTCTGCGACTTGTAGTTCCACACACCTACCCGGGACCCTGGGGCATGCCTCACTCTCAGGAGGCTATTACAACTGACTGCACCTACCATCAGCCCCAGGCACCCCTAACCTGCAGTGGCGGTCCCCATTGACCGCAATTCTGAGAGTGGCGTCACGACAATCAAAATAGAAGATTTCCTACCTGTGACAAGATCCAGCCGAGTGGAGTCCCTGAAGGTAATGCACCGCTGCACCGACACCGAGCCTCGGGGCCCCACAGAAGGAGGAAGAGAAAATATATATCCTGCTGGGGGAAGAAGAGAGCGCAGTGGAGATAGCAGCGCGGTATGTGAGCGAATGTCATAGACTTCCAGAAAGAGAACTATGATAAGTCATGGACTTCCATAGCCCCCCATCCCAGATGTGGCCCCCCCAATCCCCATCCTGGATATGCCCCATCCACCGTTACTACAGTCCCCACCCTGGATATGCCCCATCATAAGCCATGGACTTCCATAGCCCCCACCCTAGAAGTGCCCCCACAGTCCCCACCCTGGATGTGCCCCATCCATCCTTCCTACAGTCCCCACCCACCATCCCCATAGCCCCAGTCCCTAATGTACACTTGCTTTGGCAAAACTAATTTGTATTTGGTCCTGCCAATAAAGCTTATTTGATTTGATTTGATTTGATAGATAGATAGATAGATAGATGGATAGATAGAGGGATAGATAGATAGATAATGGATAGATAGATAGAGGGATAGATAGATAGATATAGATAATGGATAGATAGAGGGATAGATGAGGGATAGATAGATAGATAGATAGATAGATAGATAGATAGATAGATAGATAGATAGATGAGGGATAGATATAGATAATGGATAGATAGATAATGGATAGATAGATAGAGGGATAGATAGATAGATAGAGGGATAGATAGAGGGATAGATAGATATAGATAGATAGATAGATAGATAGATGGATAGATAGATAATGGATAGATAGATAATGGATAGATAGATGAGGGATAGATAGATAGATAGAGGGATAGATAGATAATGGATAGATAGATGAGGGATAGATATAGATAGATAGATAATGGATAGATAGATAGATAGATAATGGATAGATAGATAATGGATAGATAGATAATGGATAGATAGATGAGGGATAGATAGATGAGGGATAGATATAGATAGATAGATAATGGATAGATAGATAATGGATAGATAGATAATGGATAGATAGATAATGGATAGATAGATAGATAATGGATAGATAGATAATGGATAGATAGATAATGGATAGATAGATAATGGATAGATAGATAATGGATAGATAGATGAGGGATAGATATAGATAATGGATAGATAGATATATAGAACAGATAAAATAGATAGAGAGATATAAAGAAAGAAAATAAGAAAACATAAAATAGACAAAAACAAAGAATAGATAGAAGAGCTCAATAGATATAGATAGCTAACTTGGCCAGCTGTTGTACAGCATTTTTATTTTTGAAATAAAAAAAAAATGACATGAGGTCCCCTTCATTTTACTAAAACCAGCCAAGGTACAGCAGACAACGAGGGTTGATATTCTTATGGTGGGAAGGACCATGGTTTTTGGCCCTTTCCAGCCTAACAATAGCAGCCCGCAGCTGCGGCAGAAATGGCGTATCCATTAGATGCGCCAATTCAGTTGCTGGACTCTGCTCTTCCCATTGCCTTGGTGCGGTGACAAACGGGGTAATATTTGTGGGGTTGATGCCTGGTATTAGTAACGGCTGGCGTCTAGCAGACACCCCCATTACTAATACAGTAGTTGAAAGGAGAATTAAAAAGTGTATTTGAACATAAAAAAAAAATACGACTCCAGCCCTCGTTCACCAATTTATTTGTTTTTTATAAATAAAAAAAAATGTAAAAGGTTTCACCATAATACATGGTGAGGTCCCACGGCATTCCTTAAAAGTGAATCTGAAAATATATAAAGACAGAAAATTATTCAATAAATAAAGACAAGAGACACCCTCTTATCCAATTTATTTCCTTGTTAAAGCCCTAATCCTGGTCCGCCGTAAACCAACTGTGGGGCCCACGTCGATCCCATACTGCTGGCACATTCAATGGAGAACAGAACATTCCCCATTGATTGTGAGACCAGCCCCTGCAGACACACACACACACACACTGCTGTGTATGCTTCCCTGCTGTCACCTGGACCTCATAAGGTCAGCCCAGGTCACTGCAGGGGCACCCTCAGCAGTGTGTGTGGCCTCATCAGGAGGTCATCACTGCTGTATATGCTTACCCGTGGTCATCTGGACCTCATTTGGTGAGCTCAGGTCACCGCAGGGGTGCCCTCAGCATTGTGTGTGTGCGGGCGCGGCAGTGACATCACAGGTTAATTGGAGTTCACAATGTACTCGGATGACCATCTGACGACACCCCTGTGACATCCGTACTACCGCAGATGTCGCGGCAGTAACATCACGGGTTCATCTGAGTTCCCAATGAACTCTGATGAACCTGTGAAGTCACTGTCGCTACAACCATGGTAGCGCAGATGTCACGGGGGTGTTGTCAGGATGTCATCCGAGTTCCTTGGATACTCCGATGACCTCCTGATGTCACTGCATGCACACACTGCTGGGTACTCACCTGTCCCCGGCAATGCTGTCTATGGCAATGCTGTCCCTGGCATTACTGCTGGTTCCATGTTTTCGGTGCAGTGCATATGCAATGAGCATAATGATCGGGGGTCAGAAGCAAGTGACAGCAGCGCCAAAGATTGGCGCACTTGGGAAGGTGAGTATAGAAAATAATTTTATTTAAAAGACACTTGTTTTCTCTGGTATGTGTCACACGGATCACATCTTTGTGCAATCCGTGGACATGTCTGTGTTTGCGTGCGGAGCCACACGGTCCGTGTGAAAACACGGATGTGTGAGTAACACCACAGAATAACATGGGTACATGTGGCATCCGTGTTAAAAATGGATGTCACATGTACCTGAAACACGGACGTCTGAAAGGGGCCTTAGGGCTTATTTAGACATCCATTTCTCACATACATGTTCTACCTGTGATTTTCACGCATAGAAAGCATTACACTCTACGAGGCTGTTCATATAATGGAGACCTGTCCGCTTTAGATCAGGAGCACACAGTAGAGCAGAGCGAGGGGCCTGCAGCACTGAGGAGGAGCAGGGTGCTGCCGGGAAATGTAGTGTTAATAACAAAAGTTTGGACACACCTCATCTCTAGAACAACTGTTAAGAGGAGCCTTTGTGCAGCAGATCTTCATGGTAAAATAGCTGCTAGGAAGCCACTGCTAAGGACAGGCAACAAGCAGAAGAGACTTGTTTGGGCTAAAGAACACAAGGAATGGACATTAGACCAGTGGAAATCTGTGCTTTGGTCTGATGAGTCCAAATTTGAGATCTTTGGATCCAACCACCCTGTCTTTGTAGAAAAGGTGAACAGATGGACTCTACATGCCTGGTTCCCACTGTGAAGCATGGAGGAGGAGGTGTGATGGTGTGGGGGGGGGGCTTTGCTGGTGACTCTGTTGGGGATTTATTCAAAATTGAAGGCATACAGAATCAGCATGGCTACCACAGCATCTTGCAGCGGCGTGCTATTCCATCCGGTTTGCGTTTAGTTGGACCATCATTTATTTTTCAACAGGACAATGACCCCAAACACACCTCCAGGCTGTGTAAGGGCTATGTGACTAAGAAGGAGAGTGATAGGATGCTATGCCAGATGACTTGGCCTCCACAGTCCAGGCCCCCCTGTGTGCTTCTCCTCCCCGGGTGCGCCCTCGGATGCTCATTTCCCCTCCCCAAACCCCCTCTGATCCACTGACCCGGTCTCCATTCCAGCACATGGCTAATTTGCATGCTCCGCCCCTTCAAATGCAAATTATCCATCTATAGTAGCCGAAGCGACACTGCTGGGCCCCTCTGCTGCGGCTGTGAATAGGGTCCGGTGAAGAGGGGGCCTGGCCGGCCCAGGGCTTAATAAAGCAAAATAATTATCCCAGGCTCGGCCAGGCCCCCCTCTTCACCGGGCTCCATACACCAGTCATGGTTGTAATGCCCTAATTTAATCACCAGCTCTTCCTCCATCACTCCTGTTGATTGTTGACAGGATGGAACAATTGCTTCATGACTAAGGATGAAAGTTCCCATGGATGTTCAGGTCTGCCGAATTCAGATGCACTTTAGTCCAAAATTTGGTCCAGCTACCTGAACTTAACCCAGACCAGAACTTCATATCAGTCAATAGAGACCCAAATTTAGGTGCTGTAAAGTCGTCATCGTAAGGGTTAGGGGTCTTCTAAAGGAAGAAAATCGGAGTAAGAGCAGAACGGCCAAACATACCGTGTTTCCCTGAAGATAATATGGTCATCATACTGCTGTAATGGCCCAATGTTTAAACAAAATGAATATTCACTGCTTCCCCCGCCCACCCTCTGTGCCAGTGTCTGTGATTGGTTGCAGTAATTCTGCTGTATTGTAGTGTAAAAATAAATTAAAAAAAAAATGAAAGTAAAGATTATATGGGATCCTCCCTATTTTGCTAACCAAGGTAAAGCAGCAGCTGTGGGCTGATATCAACCTGGGAAGGGGCCAATATCCATGGGTCTTCTCATTCTGATAATACCAGCCTCCAGTTATCAGCTTTATCTGGGTTGGTTATCAAAAAATAGAGGGGATTCCACATCTTAAATCACTGAAAAAGAAACTTTTGGGTTCTCCCTATTTTTGATAATCAGCCAAAGTAAAGCAGACAGCTGGGGACTGATATCAGGGTGGGAGGGGCTGTAGATATTTGGCCTTTCCTAACCTAAATATAGCAGCCTGCAGCCGCCCTAGAAGTGGCATATCCATCAGATATTTGATTGCCCTGGTGCTGATAACCCCAAAACCATTACCCCAATTGCCATCACACCAGGGCAACCTGGAAGAGTCTGGCTAAGCTCCAGAATCAGGGCATCTACCACATGTGGAGCGGATGCTATATTTAGGCTGGGAAGGGCCAAATATTCATGGCCCTTCCCACCCTGATAACACCCACGCCCAGCTGTCTGCTTTATCTTGGCTGGTTATCAAAAAAAGGGCACACCTCCAATCTGTATCTTAAAATTATTTAAAAGTCATGGTAGTGGACAACCCCTTTAATTCAGTGTACTTTGTATACCCGCAGGCTCTTTGCGTATGTTACATATATTCACCTAGGACACGGTTTGCCTTTGTGATACATCTGAGGTTGTGAAAGCTTCTATTGTGTAAACTACATTTACAACGTAAACTTTGCCCGAAACCGGAGTTAGCAGTTATATAATACCGAACAATGCAGAGTTCACATATCTGTAAGAACAGCACATTCTAATGTCAGAACCTCACGATTAGGTCTCATTAAAGGGAATGTCTCGCGGTTTTATATTTTTGTAATCGTGATTATGAAATCCAATATTTTTAATACAAAATTAAAATCACTGCTTATTTAGTTTTTAATTCTAGTTTTACTGAAGCACTGGGGGCGGCCATCTTGGATTTGGTGTTTGTAACGACAGTTACTCACCTCCTTTATGGCAGCCCCCTGGCCATAGAAGACAGTGGTTGGATTCCGACCCCATTTAGTAACGTTAGAGTAGGCGTCTGCTGTGAAAGGAATGCGCCCGCTGGGCTGTACAGATCACAGCAGAGGGAGATCAGCGCCATCATTGGGGAGCACACAGCGTGTGCACTTTCCCCCTGTCACCCGCCAGGATGGATGCCGTGAGTACCGGCGCCGGGCAACGGTGATTGCACCATTACGGATCCTGGCGCGCTGCTCCCCCACTCTGCCGTTTACCCCTATCCCCCCCCCTGCACTCTGCCGCGACCACCCCCTCTCCGCATGCGTTCACCTCGGGACTCTGCTGCTCGTACTGTGATGTCTGACAGGACAGGCTGCCGGGGGCGCAGGTGTGAGGTGAGCGCATGCGGCATTGGGAAATAGTCAGTAGGCAGTGTGAGGTATTGGGAAACTGTAGGCAGTGTGGGGGGCATTGGGAAACAGTGTGGCGCAGGATAGAGTGGAGCACTATGCAGCTGGCCTTAGTGACACTTTAGACATATCAGGATCACTGTGGTCAACAAAATGGCTCTGCACTGTGATCCTAAACTTCATTCTCTGTTATCCTGTTGGAAACACCCAGATTGGGAGGTGGAGGTGACATCACACACACAGGGGAGCAGACTCCGCCCACTTTTACTGCAGCCGTAATGTGAGATATTTCTATATTTGGATTTCAGATGCTCCCCTAGTGTTTAAGAGTGGAATATATCAAACTTTAAGGTTTTTTTTATATTTCTCAATTAAAAACAACACATTTTATTTAAAACATTACATTTTTTCAGTTATTGAATTTATTTATTTTTTTTTACACCTTCCCTTTAAGGCCACATTCACACCAGGAGGTATTGGTGAGTTTTGGCTGTACCAACAAAACTCAGCATCTTACACTTCCAGCAAAGAGGATGGGATTATAGAAATCTCCTGCCGCTGTGCTTCTTTATTACTTAGGGTAACCTGTCTTGAGTTTCGGGTTTCAAATCTGCAGTATGTCACTTTCTCTTGGGGGTACGAGGAGTTTAAAGTGCGGCTTTAAAGGGAAGGTGTCGGTTTTTTTATTTTTGTATTAAAAATAATTATGAAATAAAGTATTAATACAAAATTAAAACCACCGCTTTAGTTTTTATTTAATTCTTATTTTACTGAAGGCACTGGTACGGGCCGCCTCCTACCCTCCCCCTTCCCCCCCCCCCCGCCGTTACTGTCTCCAATGACACCCCCTCCCTCCGCTCTACCCAACCCCTGCTACTGCCCCTCCCCCCGCCATTACCGTCTCCAGTGACACTCCCTCCCTCCGCTCTACCCAACCCCTGCTACTGCCCCTCACCCCGCCATTACCGTCTCCAGTGACACTCCCTACCTCCGCTCTACCCAGCCCTGCGCGTGCCTCTGCATGTGAGTACCGCCGCTGCTACCGTCTCCAAAAACACTCCCCGCTCAACCCCCCCCTTCCTCCTGCCACCTGTCGGCCTTTGCGTGAACCCGGTGATACTGTATGCAGGGCTGTGTATCTAATCCTATCCAATGTGATACTCCTGTCCTTGGGGACACTTTAGACATTTGTGGTCACTAACAAAATGGCTCCACACTGTCCCTACATTTCATCTTCCTTATCTTTTGTAAACACCCAGATTGGGAGGCGACATCACACAGGAGAGCAGATTCTGCTCACTTTACTGCAGCTGTAATCCAGCTATTTCTACAGTGGGATTTCTGTAGGATTTCAGGCAGCTGCTCCCCCTAGTGTTTAACAGTGGAAAATAGCTTTAAATTTTTTTATATTTTGCACAATTAAAAATAAATATTTAAACAAAACATTAATACTTTACACTTTTTCAGTTATTGAATTATTTTTTTTACGACACCTTCCCTTTAAAAGACTTAAGCTGGAATCACACTTGCGAGCGTAAATCAGTCCGATTCTCATGCTAGAAAGTAGGACAAATTATAAAAATTACAGTTTGGAATTTTTAGTGCTGAAGTGCACATTTAGTGGTGGCTTTGTTTTTTATGCACATAAGTAGTCTGGGGCAAGGTGAAACCCAGATGACAGATTCCCCTTAACTGCGTATACAAATTCCTTGTAGGAACAGCTAATTTGTACATCAGCTCTGCCCTTCAGGTTGATAATGAATGAGGGCATCATGCACATTGATCGCTACAAACTGACTGTTAATTGTGAGTGAAACCTGGGTTGCAGCCATAGCACTAATGTAGCAAAAAAATGTTTATTTTTTTATACATCTGTAAAAAGTCACAATGCAACACATTTATAATGCAATAAGACTTTATTGGAAAGCTTGCCGACAAGCACAGTCACAGCCGCTCAGGTAACAGATCACACAAGGTTTAAAGATGCCCAAAACACACGTCAGGGGCAATTATTCCAGGTAGACAAGGAGATGCAGACTGGACCGGTGGCATCCAGGAGGAGACCTCTTAGCTGCTCTCTCCCAGGGTGTGCTTGTCAAACAGGTACTCGCCCATGCCGTTCTGGGGTACCCCAAGGCGCTTCAGGTTGGTGATGTAGTCTCCAAGCTGCTTAATAGCCTTCACCTGTTCCTCCAGGTATTCAGATTCCAAGAAGTCACAGAGCTGGAAGAGAAGGGGGCATTATTGATATGCAGGAATTACTAGCCTCAGTAAATGCAAAAAAAAAAAAAAAAAAAAAAAAAAAAAAAAAAAAGTATCTGTCTGGGATATTGTAGCCAAGATCAATTCATTTCAGTAGGGCCCAACTAGAATACCAAGGTGATACAGTACCAATTGAGAATTAAACCAGCCATGCATTCCAAGTACTGTACTATCCCTTTAAGACATATGGGGAAGTTTACTAGAAGATTAATAGAATTCTAAGAATGTAATAGCAAATATTAATGTGTCAGACATGTTGGAGCATGCACTGAATAACCCAAGAGTTAAACAAACTAGGGGTGGAGGAGGAACACAACCACACCCCAAACCATGTATTAGTGGCACTGTTGACTTCCTAACAAAAAAAGAAAAAAACATTGAACACTTACATGAGGGTCAACTTTGTCAGTGGCCACTTTGTGAAGATCCAGGAGGGCCTGGTTCACGGTCTTCTCCAGCTCCAGGGCAGCCTGCATGGCCTCCAGGGTGTTGACCCACTCATCCCGGTCAGGTTTCTAAGAAAGAAATGGTTTTTAAATCACTTTGAAATACTTGGGAGCACAAGAAAACTCAAAACTATGGTTCCTTTCATGGCAAATAGACGAGAGTGTAATTCCAGTTAGTGCAACTTTACTTTTTACATAAAGGATGGGTGACGAACACTACAGAAGTCTCACCTTAATGTCCTGGAGGACCACACGACCCCCACGCTTGTTTTGATACTTCAGGAACTTCTCAGCGTGCTCCCTCTCTTCATGGCTCTGCTCCTTGAAGAACTTTGCCACGTGGTGAAGGGCGACATCATCTCGGTCAAAGTAGAAGGACTGAAAAGAGAAAAATGTCAGTGTTATGCAACATTCCATTGTACTGCCTAGTCTGTAGAGATAAGGGATGAAACCATGTATCATTATTGCTTTGGAAGAGGGCATCTTATCTAGCAGGTGTATAAGGAAATATTGTATGTAGTAAAGGACTAATGTGCAAAAGCCTAGTGGGCTGTGAGTATTGTGCAGCAAACCCAACAGATACCTCCAAAAATGAAGGTCAGGAATGAAGAACCAACAATTACTGTTTACAAAATAGTTACTTTCTTTGTATAAACTGTAAACAAGGTGTGAGATGAGGCTCAGGAGCTCTCTCCATCCCATGAAGTCAATGTATGCACAAAACAGGTTTATATGTAGCTGTGTAGAATACATGGTGTGTACAGAGGGACATACTAAAAAGAATGATGAAGAGGAATAAATAAAAAGATAATAACTTATTAGGTGTATTTTATGTAGATGTATAAAAGGTTTCTTGGGCAAGTTAGACATTGAATGAACATGAAATCTGTAGATAATAGGAGAATGAATGCATATCCCATATAACCAGGTGTATATTATGTTACCTGAGCATTATAGGTGTGGAATGATCA